>NW_019385390.1:0-42025 GCF_000671375.1 Centruroides sculpturatus
AATAAAAAAATTAATTTAAAGTAAAAGGTACCATTAATATTGTTTATGATTTACAGTACCTGAATGACAAGGACCAAAGTTCTTGACTGTAATAGGTTTCTGGTATCTACAACTGAATAATTTCAATTGGCATTCAGACCCATAGGTACTTCCATCAGAACCACAAACGGGACTACGATTATCTTCGGCTGTACATTTGAAATTGCAGAAGCATTGGGCTCTGTTTCCTTTTTCTCTACAAGTAGCCCCATGAGAGCATTTCAATTGGGCGCACGAACCCGTGACTGGTCCTGCTACCGATGCTGGAAAGAAAGGAAGAGAAAAAAAACACAAAAGTAACAATATCGATTTGAATTTATATATATTTCTAAGGAAAAATAATCTAACTTCTTCCTCTGCAGATGGTTTTTTTTAGAAGTCAAAAACTGGCTTCAATTTTTCTTCTTTTGGTATTTTTTGAAAATATGTTTAAAGTATATAAGTATCAAAAGTTTAATGTTAAATATAAATGCGTATTTTTTGAATTTTTATGTAAATTTATTCACACTTTATACACATTTTTTTAAAGGAATGTATCAATTTGGACCTTTTTTTCTGTACTTTTTTTAAATTGAAAATTTTATGATGCAGTTACTTAAGGAGAGATGGCAAAATCTTCTTTTCTCATCTTACATACAACTTTATATATATATATTTATATAAAGTTGAAACCATAATCTCAAAATTGGATTTCAAGCGAAATATATAAAAATACTTTACGAATCCTTATATATTGTACTAGACAATAGTTATTTTTATAATAGTAAGAAAGTCGTTATCACTATACCATCCGAACATCCTTCGGGACCTAGTACTGTTTCTTTAAATGGACACACGTCACACTTCATGCCTTGTATACCGTGTTTACAGACACACCTTCCTGTCATCTGTTCGCAGTCGTCTCTGACAGATCCATCGAGGCTGCACTCGCAAGCTATCAAAAAAGAATTTAAAAAATATACAATTAAAAAATCGAATGAAAATTAAAGATGGTTGCACTAATTACAAAGTATAATTTAGTTGGAATTAAGGGGGATGAAACCGCCTGCTAACGAGAATCTAATAGAAAGTCTCGTTTGTATGGCAGATGAAAGAACATTAGAGAAAATGACAGATAAAAACTAAACTAACCTATGATTCCTATTCGAATGATGCATTTACTATTGATCCCATTTATAGATCGATAAGTAAATTTTTTCAACGTATTTTCAACGTAACGATTCGTTTAATTTGTTACTTATCTATTATTTACATCACAAATTTGAATTTAAATTTACAATCGTGTTTTCGAGATGATGAGGATGCCGGAGGAGTGATGCATTTATATGTATTTTATATGTATCGTTTA
Organism: Centruroides sculpturatus; assembly: GCF_000671375.1. Lineage (NCBI taxonomy): Eukaryota > Metazoa > Arthropoda > Arachnida > Scorpiones > Buthidae > Centruroides > Centruroides sculpturatus. The sequence continues at coordinate 1,388 of NW_019385390.1, forward strand.
TTCCTTCATTCCAGCTTCCAACCCCAAATTATCCATCAACTATATAAAGCTAAACGACTACGTAACGATAATTATTCATTAATTAGTATTATTTGAAGTTTTGAATAATATTTAATGTTATCCAATCATAAATTCTTAATTAAAGAAAGATTAATAAGAGTCGTTGACACTAATAACGTTATAATTCAGTTTAATTACTATACGAGCTTATATTTTAAAATTATTGTTGTAAGACGGTATTAATTATCATTTATACAGTTTTTGTAAATACAAAACATAAAATTAAGATGTCTTTGGTTTTATTAATCAAGACTACTCGAAAAATAAATTCACAAAAAGGAGGAGGATACAGAGGAAAAAAAGCAAGTTCGGAGAAGATTGTAATTAGATGTCGTGTCGTGACACGCGAGATGAATTACATTTTTTCTTGCTATTTTTCTAATAAGTGATAAAAGAAGAATCTCCAACTCACGAATGCATCCTGTGCTTCCTTCTGCAATCTTATGAAGACCCCAAAATCCAGGCTCGCATCTATCACAACGAAGACCACCCACTCCTGGTTTGCAAGGGCATTGTTTAGTTACAGGATCACAACTTTGATCATAAGAACCCAGCCTGTTGCAATTACATATACCTAAAATGATTAGATCAATAATTATCTAGGATATAAATATCTTAATTTTATTACTTGAATCATGAAAAAAATTTTTTTATTTTCTTACAACGATCATTGATTATAAAAAGAATTGTATTGATTTAGATTAAGAATTGTTTGATTAATCAGAAACAAGTTACAAGAGTTCCGGCATTCCTTTCGATCAATATTGGTTATTGGAAAAGTAACTGAACAGACATCTTTTTATTACTTTCCCTCCTCCATATTTTAATTATATTCTCTAGTTTATGGTTAGGAGAATGTTTAATCAATATATATTTTTAAACAAAAGTTTAATCCACAAATGTATTTTTTAATATTTTTAAACAGTCGAAGAACCTTAGTTTAATTTTAGATTTAGGATAATAATTTTAATATCTACTCTCGATTTTATAAGATTAACATAACTGTCATCTGCAAATTTAAATTTAAAATTTTCTTACTGCTAACAACTGAATCAATATTTGCCATATTCTTATTTTGTCAAATACGTGACATTCCATGGTAGAAATCCATTCGGATATTAATCGATCAAGGAGTCTTCTACGTTATTAATCGTTTTATTGGCTAAACTACTTTAATGTATATGATATCTGTAATGAAACTCATAAAATTAATTATAGTTAAGTATTAACCATTCCCTTCTACGATTTAATGAGTAAAAAAAAATTAATTTTTCTATCAACTAAATTAGAAAATCTTTAAAAAACGATGATTTATTATTTAAAAAAATAAGTTAAGTTGCAGCTTAAAATAAATAATTCTAGCTTCTCTTTAACTATATTTTTTTTCCTTTGGAGACTTCTGCTGTGATTTGAGAATAAAGATTATTATCAAAACCTGGTTTTGTTAGATGCAGCGAACGAATTTTTTTTAAGGAAAAAAAGTCAAAACACCTGTTGTGAAGATAATATAAAATATTAATATTAAACTCGCGGCTTTTCTTTTGAATGTAGAAGAATAAGAAGCTGAAGATAATTACTTTTATAATTAATCAAAATTGACTATATTTGTTAACTGACAGAACTTGCATTTTTTAATAAGGAAAGGAAGACTTTTTACATTAACTTAATCAAGAATAATAAGTATTTTATCAAATAAAATTTTAACTGTAAATCTTATGTTTAATATTAGGAAATATCAAGGATTTATATTTTATTAAATTTCGAATTTTTATCAATATTTCTGACGGAACCAGAACAATTTACATTTTCTTTGTATACGGCAATCGATTGATTGATTCTTCTCTATATCTCGTCTCTAGTGGTTATTTATTAAACGTGGTAGAAAGATTCTTCAATACTAATTGCTACATTATTAAATTATTAAGAAATTAATTTTCTAGATTGCTTCTAAATGTTAAAGACGTGCCGTTTCCCCTGTAAATGTTGCTTCTCCTTTCGAACCACTGTTAGGAGGAGAAGCCGATATCCTTACATCTGAAATGTTACTAACGTCTCTGACGCTAAAAATAAAGTTTAGTCTATATTACAGTTACATATATGTGTTAAATGGATACGACATAAATTATACAAATAAAATTTATGATTTGTGATATATAATTTATGGCTACTTGTTAATTATATATCATAATCATAAATCATACACAGTATATGATTTATGATTTATATACTAAACTATGATTAACGATTATTGTAATTATTATCTTTTCCTCTTAAAATAGACTTGTAATTAAGTTTCTATCATCTACAAGCGAACTTACTAGGACAACCAGCATTTTGAACACCCTGAGCTATAGTTTTTCCATCAGGACAACAGCCGTAAGTCGTTTCTGCACAATTTTCTATCGAAATTACTGAAAATAAATAAATTTATAGCTAAAATATGATTTTAAAAAACAAATTTTCTTTCGTTAATTTTTAATATTTACTCTAATTATGTGAATTTTTTAAAAATTAAACATTTATATTTACTTTCCCTGCAGCAGGTCGCGAAATTTGCTGATTTGTGACAAAAACTATTAGGAGGACATCTTTTCCCGCCAGGACCGTCTCCACAGTAATACTCTTTACCAGTTAGAGGATCAAGAAGAGGAGGTTCTCCTTCGCAAGGCACAGTCAAGACGTCTGCACAGATACAATATTCCTTGTGGTCACCTTGACACAGTACATGGCAAAAGCACACCTATTGTCAACGAATCTCACAAAAAAAAGATCTTGTCACACGAACATCGCCGAAATTCTTACCTCCGCATTTTTCTAACGAAACAAGGATTATCTTGTGCTGTTGTCTACACGCTTCCTCTCTTAGTTTACAGTCGTTGTCATACAATCTTCCATCAGAACCACAGATAGGTTCTCTCAAAGAAGGGCATTGGAAATGACAAGCACAGTACGGCAGACCATCCGAATCGTAATCGCATAGTCCTCCAAACTGACAAACCTTATCACATTTCTGGCTAGAAGGACCTAAAACTGTAAAATTTTAAGATTTATTTCTACGTGAAGCTATAATTCAATAAGTTATATGGAGTAATTCTTACTGTCTACATCCGTTTCTCTAGCATCTTCGCATTCTCCATAGAATAGGGCAGTGAGTTCCTGAGTTATTTGGCAAGATGCACGTTTCATTTCGCATTCGTTGTTGTATGTGGTGCTATCGTTGGCACAGACTGGTTCGTAGGAATTTGGACATTCAGTAGGACATATGCAGTGACCATTTTCGCATCTGGCACCGTATTTACAATGGACATTTAAACATAAGTCTAAGTAGAGAAAAATGCTTAAAATATATCAAATTTTTAAAAATATTTTAAAACATTTTACATTAATAAATCGACATTTTAGCGTTAAAAATTTAATATAATTTTCTAAGATTAAATCAATTTAGAAGCATTTAAACAAATTAATAAATATCATAAATTATGAATCTTTATTTAATAAAACGATAATTTTTTTTAAAAATTATTATAAATATTATAGATAAATGTTTTATTTATACGAAAATTAATCGATTATAAATAATTTTATTAACGCTTAAAGTTAATTATAAGTCAACTCTCGTTAGAATATTTTTAAATAACTTAATTAACGAGTAGCATCATCTGGTGATACGAGAAACAGTCTAGACGTAGAAGAGATATTTTTATAAAAATTTTAATAATATTTTGTAATTAAAAATTAACTAAAATAACGATTTTTACCGCAAATTCCCTTGGAAGCTACCATGACATATTGTTTCTTTTTGCAAGCAGAAACCCTCATTTCGCATTCACTATTGTAAGTAACACCATCAGTTCCACAGACGTGTGATTCTACCTGAAACATTAAGTTTTACCAAAAATACATAAAAATATTCTTATTTCCAAGCGAAATAAACCTGATTTCTACACGAAACAATTGCATTAAACTAATGAAAACGCGTGTAACTTCAAATAAAATCGATAGATTCATAAATTCTTAACTTCAGAAAACCAAAAAGTATAATTAAAATAAAAAACTCTAGTTTAAAATTCCCTTCAAACATAATTCAATTTATATTCTATATGCGATTTAGTAAAAGTTTTAGCTGGAAGGAAGAATATGGAGTGAAAGCTAAATCAGTACATCCAACTGTATATTTACATCTAAAAAAAAAACCTAAAATTTTATATTCTAGAATCTAAAAAACCCCTATTTTCACGTACATTTACTACAAGGTAATTTATATTCCACTACAATATATAATTATACGTTTAAATGAAAGCGGAGTTAAATATAGTAAAAGCTATTTCCTCTACATCACTCCAATGCTTTCATTACAAATGCCAATGTTCTTAATCGCTTGATGTTGTTACTATGGCTTATAATAAATTAAGTTTAAATAATTACTTTTCAAAAGTATTAATTACGTATGCTTTGTATGTTATACACCTATCTACATAATTTATTTAAGTATGAAATGATTAAAACTTTGGAATTTTTTTAAAAATTTAATCGAGTGTAATGTGTTTTTTCCCCTCCATTATTTTCATTTAAGATGATAGAAAACTTGAATTAAATAAATGAAAAATTGATGTTGGAGATGAAGAAGTGATGCTGGAAAAGTTTTTCTTTATCAGCATCACTTTTGTAGGAAAATTTACAAAAAAAATTTAATTCATAAAAATAGAATTTTGACCCTAGAAAAGTTTGCAAGAATACAATTTTAAAGTTGAAAAAATCTGAAAAAAAAATATATTATTAATTTTGATGTTGGAAAATTTTACGAAAATAAAATTTGTAAAAGATGGAATTTTTACTTTGAAAAAATTTAAAAATTCGAATTTTCTATTATAAAAAGGAGAAGATAAATTTTATAAAGATAAGATTTTGATGTTGGAAAAATTAGAAAATGCAAATTTTTGATGTGGGAAAAACTTGCAAAAATAAAATTTATAAAATATTTTTAAAAATTTCGACGCTAGAAAAATTTATAAAAGGTAAATTTGATGTTGAAAAATAAGATTTTTACAAATAAAATTCAAACGTTGAAAAAATTGACAAAATATAAAAATTTTGAATCGAAAAAAAAATCACAAAAGGTAGAGTTTTTGCAGTTGAAAAATTTAGAAAAATAAATTTATTTTTTTTAAAAACTTCAAAAAGTTCACGAGAAAAGAACAAAATATTCTTATTTTTATTAAAATTCATTAATTTTAATTTGATTTAATGGAGAATCTACCCTCCTCCTCCTTTTTTTTTTTAATTTAAAATTTTTCTTTTGTTTGTATTGGTTAAATAGAATAAGTTTTAAGTATACAACATAAATAAAAAAGAATCTCTATTGATCTCTTTCGTTAAGTTGGCTTAAGACGTATAATTTCCTGTTCTAAAAGATTTTTCCTGTTTCTGTTGCTTTCTATGATTGATTTTTTACTCAAATTGCAAATTTATTCCGTGACTCTTTACTTACGCAACGATATTAAGCAAAGGATCGACTTAGAACGAAACCAATTATGATGCTAAGTATGCCAAGAATTATTATTAGGAGAAAGTATTTTACTGTGAAAAATCACCTTCAAGAAAATGAAACATTTCTTTGATCTAGAAAAGTAAGGAAATTACACATCCAGGGATGATTTATATAGTGAACTAGTTAGAAATCTTTAAGAAAAAAATGCACTTTCTTCAATGTATCTTATTTCTTAATTTAGAAAATAATATAAATCCCCTTTAAAATTGTTCACAAAGTCATTTTTTCTAAGTTCAATTTTGTCTAGGATATAGAAGAGACAGTAGAAAATCCAGTAAAGCACAAAATATTCTTTGAATATGTCAGTATTGGCATATTGGGAGATCTTATATCTATCTTTATATATCTCCTAGGCATCTTTGGTGTGTATTTCCTGTTTAAATGCAACAGAAACTACAAATATTGTCTTTTAAAATATGTTTTTTGTATATTTACTATATACAGTATATATATATAACACGATATTTTGAAGTGCGGTTGTGTTGGATTTAAGAAATGTCAATAGGATAATTTAAAATTTAATCGAATGCATTTATTTATTTTTACTTTTTTTATATTCTTTTCATTTCGTGTGTAAAAAAATATTTAAATTAAGTAATGAAAAATTGACGTTTGATTAAGCGGAAAGGTGCTTTTGATCTTTCGTAATATTTATCAGGTTGGAAAATTTGCAAAGTGGAAAAGAATTTTAATGTTGAAAACTTCAAAAAAAGTAAAATTTTAATGTGATAAAATTCAGGAAGATCATTTTTAACGTTAAAAAAATCCAGGAGAGCAAATTTTAACTCTATTAACTCGAGCAAATTTTAACGTTGGAAAAATTTAGGTGAGTAAATTTTAATGTTGGAAAGTTCAGGAAAGTAAAATTTTAATATAATAAAATTTAGGAAAATAAATTTTTACATTGGAAAAATTCCTACAGATCGTAGGAACGTTGAAAAAATTTTGTAAGGTAAAATTTTGATGTTATAATATTTAGGAGGGCGCATTTTGACGTTGAAAATTTTTTTAAAAAATACAACTTTCAATACTGATAAAACTTCTTGACAATAAAATTTTAACGCTAAAAATAATTTAAGAAAGAGTTTTCAAAGAAGAATTTCAAATTATTACTAATATTCATTAACCTTAATTTAATTTAATGGCTTTTTGGTTTTTATTTATTTCTTAGTTCTCTATTTGCATTGGTTAAAGAAGAAAAAAATGATAAGTAAACAAGAAGAACAATCTTTATTTGAATTCACTCGTAAACTTAACTCCTTTTTTCTACATCTGTAAATTTAAAATTTTGAACTTTAAAATTACGATCTTTACCTTTATTCTAAGATGCTAACTTTCAGGGATGCGCTCCACAACTTCTCTAGCATATATTAAAAATGAGGAGAGGATCCTATTGGGATTCGATTCTACACACGCATGAATAAATTTAATTATCTTATACTTGAATAAGGTATTTTTCGTTCGATTCAACTACTCTAACTGAATCTTTCTTAACAATTTTATATATTTAATAGGATTCAAATGATCTCGTTATATTAAACCGTGCATAAGAAAAGAATCTTATTATTTTATCAAGGTATTTTTATACAATTGCTGGAGAAAATTCTCATTTTTCCCCCCATATAAAATATTGTAGAAATTTTAAAAAATTCGTTTTAAATCGATAATTACTTTGACGATATTTTTGGTAATTTTATATTTTTTAAGGTAAAAAACAGCGGAATATTGTATATTTTTTTGATCGATATCCACATTACTAATAGTAGAGCAATCTGTCTCTGAGATGGATAACTCTATATTCTTGATAGCCTCTTTACCTTCCTTCAAAAATAGCCTATTTTGGAGAAATAGCTATCATTTCTCCACTTCTTTATTTTCTTATTGCTATAATTATTGGTATGAGTCTGTTGCTCTTTCTTATATATATATATATTGTTTCTCTTAAAAAAATCCACTTTTTCTAGCTTCAGATGCACGTAAACTCCTGCTCTTTTTTAAAGAATTAATGATCAGTTTAATAGACGTTACCTTTATGCACGAATGAGGACAAACACACTTGGCTTCTCCATGACCTCCACTCTCACAAACTGCATAGAATTCGCAGTGTTTGTTTTCACATCCACCTGTAAAAACAAGACTTAAATACAGATTCAACAGTTCGAAAGCAACACATTTAAAGATTCTTGAACTTAAAAATAATAAGTAAAGAAAGAAGAATGAAGTGAGAAAGAGAATGTATAAATATTCATTTTGGATGAAAGTATCTTCTAATGAATATTCATAGCTCTTGAGTTTCGTAGTATAACAAAGATTTCTTAAGTTCCTTCCCCTCTTTCTTACACTCCTCGTTCATTGACCGACCATAAAATCTCGGATCCAATATCAAGTTGAGTGACACTTGGATAACAGTTCTCTCTCTAACGACGTCGTTCTACACTAGGTATACACGTACACGGGGATATATTGAAGCTGACACGAAAGATATACATTTCTAAATATTGAACCCACTCCTCGTCTTTCTTAACAACAGTTTTGAGTTTTTAAGCATCCCATCCATTACCATTTACCACCTTTCTTCGAGCGATTTAGATGCAAGTCCTTTTATAGATTTCGCATTGGGATGAGTTGGAGGTAATAATATAAACTGAGATTATTTGTTTATTTTTTTTTAGTTTTTTACTTAGATAAATATATATATTTTCCGAATCTCTAAACTAGGTAATTTAAGTATCTGGGCTATCGAATCGATAAAAACTTTCTAAATTTGAGTTGCTCCGCGTGACAAATGGTCGAGTCACCTTCAACATTTCACCTTAATTGAACCGAGCGATGACTTTCCACCCCTTAATGACGTCATTTTGACACGTGACAGAGCTAGGGTGTGGTCGAACAAACACGTGTTAGTCGGGGATGTCTGGAGAAACCGAAAATTCTTAAGAGGATTAAGGGATAAATTTCCGAAAAGAATAATAAAAGTAAGAAAATAAAAAAGGAAAAAAAATGTGAGCGAGCTGCTGGACGTTAAAAAAGTAAAGCAAATTTTATGAGAAAATGAGTAAAACTTTGTGTTTTTTGATAGTTTTTAAAGGTGGTCAATCAGCAAAGTGAGTTGGGAACACTAGAAGAATAGCAAAACCAAGGTAAACCTTAACAGAATTTTAAACGTTAAGCTGTTTTCCAAACATTTTATCTTGAAAGGATACAATTTGAAGCTAGTGCACGACATCCAAAAGGGATTAAAGATCATAAAAATTTCTTTAAAATTATTTTAGAAGTAATTAAAAAAATGAAAAAAGCAAGACCTTTTACGCTCCAACACCAACTAATTCAACACCTTTAATGTGAAAATTGATTGCATCAGTTCTACTTGTAAAGGATTTTATTTAAAATGATTAAAGAAAATACTCACTACACAAGCCGCTGTAAGCAATTTTAATATCCTTTCTTTGTTCGCACGCTTCTTTTCTTAGTTTACATTCGTTAGTATAAGAGATGCCATCGGTGCCACACACGGGTTGAAATTCTTCCGAACAAGAAGGACACTCGCACTCGGCTCGACCCGACTGTATTGTACACACGGCTCCAAAATCGCAAATGTGCTTCTGACAAGCACCGTCCTCACCTGGAAAATTTGAAGATTACCTTCAGCTCTATTGACGTAACACATTTTAATCATAATAAAGCGCGAGATATTTTAATATAATTAACTTTGATGAGTGTTTTAAATAATTAAATATCTTTCGCATTAGATTTTTTTCCTCTCTTTCAACTCTGGCCTTCTAGAAGTCATCTATGCCACCGTTTCCTCTGTAGTAATTTGTAGCGTATACGAAACTACCTGAATGATCCGCACATGTAGTATTTAGAGCTTATGATATTACCTAAATGATGCAATATTTAGTGATGTGTAGAGCATACAAAGCTATCTGAATGATGCTGTAGTAATACGTAGCACATATGAAGCTACCTGAATGATAGAGTGTACGGAAGTTATCTGAATGATGCCACAACTGTAGCAATATGTTTCGCATACGAAGCTTTCTAAACGATGTTATATTTATAGGACATCAACATTTTGATGCAGCTTATAAAGGGAATAAGGAGAATAATAACTGATCTTAGGAGGTAGAGCCGCAAATTTATTCTTTCTTTTATATTCAGGAAGATTTGGATTTTTCTAAAAACCGAAGAAAATCCTCTTTTTCTCGTAGATTTTTTTTGTGGTTTAGTTTAAACTAACCGGAAAGTAGATACAGACGGCTTATAAATTGCAACGATTTGCAAAATAGGATAGAGAAGTATCGCCATTTGCAATTCAGAAGTCAAGCGGTGTCAGAAAAATCTGGGCAATTCTCTCCTCTTCCAGATAGTGAAGTAAACGTCAAATTCAAAATTCCTACATTTAACCTTCATTGGCCGGCAAAGAATATATGTAAAATACGTCATCATACTTCTCACCTTTATTTTATTACGTCACAAAACTTACCACACACTCCTCTGTAATCCATAGAAACGGGTTGTTGCATGACGCACGATTGTCTTCTCAATTCGCATTGGCTATCGTAGGTTCTATCATCGGTGCCACAGACGGGTCTCATGACTGGTTCGCACGCTCCGGGGCACTGACAGGTGGCAATGCCATACCTGTCTATGTCACATTCCTGTCCTGGTCCACATTGCAGATTCTCACACGGATTGGCACCTTGGTTCAATAAACGGAATGCTAAAATAGAGCTAGTACGTTTCTTACAAAATATGGAGGTGAGATGCATTCAAAAAACATGCGGAATTTCATATAAAAAATAAAGAAAAATTAGTTATATTATCATTTATATAAATATATCCAACTATTTTCTAATTATAGGCATTGTAAAAATGAAAAATTAATAATTATTTTTACGTCAAATAAATTAAATTATACAAGCTATACTCGTTACTTATATTATTCTCATGCGAATTTAATAAAAAATAAATTCAAATTCCTGCATTTAACTTAAAAAATTCTATACAAATTATCAAAAAATAAATCAATATTTACACCTTGGAGATTTGTTAAATTTACATTTCAAATACAACGTTATTATTATATTTAAAACTTTCGATTTAATAATAAATAAATCCAGCTAACTGCATTAAAAACAAAAATAAAAATATATTATATTATGGTTTTTTAAGATAAATATTAATCTTAGCTTTGTTGGAAAATAAATAAAAAATTTTAATTTTTTTAAGTTTATAAAGTGTATAAATACTTATAGAATTCTAAAAAATCGACTTGTCTAGGAGAGTATTTTTTGATGATGAAAGGAGAAATTTTCTCTACTGACAAAAGTTATTTTTCTTTTTTAAAGTGAAATCAGTTATATCAAATTTATCCTAAATTTCCATCATCTTCCTACAAGATTTTTATATATTTTTTTATTTTTTAGATATAAGATAAAAGATTTTTTACTTCTTGTCACTGATGACAGGTAAAATAAAGTCTTGGGGTTTAAGCAAAAGAATAGATTCCTAGTGATATATGAAAGATGCTAGTCCAAAGCAATTTTTACAGATATGGCAAAGTTAGAAAAGATCCCAGAAATGAAAATAGAGGAATGAAGCAAGATAAGGTGTGTCGATACCAATAGATGGAATTCTCTAGAGAATAAATCCTATAGGATCTCCAGAGGACTAGATCCATTACCCAATAGCTTACGTTCCCTTCGTTTTTCTTATACTCTTCTCTCTCTCTCTCATCTCTTCTCCTGATGCTCGGATGGTGAAAGGATAGTAAAACTGAATCTAACGCCCTATTAAATATTGTATAACCGGTGCAGAAAACAATTTTTATATAGGACTTAAAGCTAAAATATCGAATAATTTTTAATGATAGTCGGTTGCAGGATTTCAATATTGGCAAGAATCCAATATATTTCTCGTGATGTTGACTAGAAGAGAGGAATTCTAACAACTGCAGATGTCTGAATGAGACCGTTTAATTGAAGAAAATAATGTAAATAAGCGGGTAATTGGCAGTTTCCAACCATTCGAATAATTCCAGACTATTATTTAAACATTTTTTCGTATGATAAACGTGTTAATTTTTTAAAAGAAAAATCAACGTTTATCTTTATAATGTTACCTTTTGTTAAGGCATTGATCGGAGAGGATAACTGGGATGAGAGATAATTAATAGCGTAATAAAGAATGGAAGATAATCAGATTTTGCTTTGACGATAATCAAATTTGTCGAAATGTACCGTGATAATTGTCTTTCCAATGATAATAAATTAAACATTTGTTAAATTCGTCTTTTAGTATAAATGCAATTTCCATAATAATTTTATGTATTAAAAGATAAAATGTCTTAGATAAATGATAATATATTGGATATAAACACTAAGCAATTAAGTTAATTATTATAATTAACTATTTTAAAGGTATAATTTCGATAAGTGTGATTGCTTGATAATAACTAGACATTTTCCTATTAATCCCTTGAGTTATTATTCAAGTGTAATTCGTAGATAAATATAATCAAAAGGTTTAGTTATCTGTAAATATAAGTTATATTTTTCTTTATTATGCTCGTTAACTGTATAATGTTTTCATTAAAGTCAATTATCTTCACAATGCACTTATTATTAATTACGGTAACATCTGATTTATAAAAGAAAAACCAAGTCTCCGGATTACTTCTCAACTTTTGTAATGCTATCATTATATAAAATAGAGAATAGGCGTTCGCGTTCTACTAGTTGAAAAAGTAAATCTTGAAAATTATCTCTTATTATATAGTGACGTTATTATTATTATATATATTATTAAAGAGATAATTTTGTAGCATTTTTACTTAGATGTACAAGATCTATACATGTATATTTTATTTTTTCATCAAAAATTTCTAAGAAATTCGTGAAGGAGCTTGTAAATAACCGTATCCATATATTAACAATGACAGATCGTTCGTCATAACTCTGTTATATTATGGGTAGAATCTTGTTGTAGCTTCATCTATCATCAATTTTTCGAATAAAAATTTTCTAGCACCAGCATCATCAGTAGCATTTCTGAAGTGGAATAATTTTATTTCATTAATCATACAATATATATAAGTAATATATAGTTTATTAATAGAATGTAACCTACGATAGTTTCATTTTTATGTCTTCAATCAGAAATATTTAATAAATAAAAAAAAATTTATGATTTCCTCGTGACGAAGAAAGAATTGTTCTTTCGTCTACAAATCATTTTTGTCTGTTCGAGCTTCCACCTTCGGATGAAATTGCCAAAACAGGTTGTTTCGCATCAGAAAATACAACAATGCCCCAGTAAAAGTTATTATTTTCTTTATTGTGTTTATATATTTTCATTAAAATCGATTTATAATAACGCGCCTATTATTATTTACAACATAAATCAGTTTATATTTTAATTAAATTAAAAATAATTGAGTTTCGGTAAATTCCTCAACCTTTATCCTTTCAACACGCTGACTCCATTATACATAATAGAACGTTGGAGTTCGCGATCTACTTGTTGAGGGATAAGATCTTCTCACTTAATGGCATCTTATTTTCGCTATTTATATTTGCTAAAACGATACTTTTATAGCAACTCTATTCATAAATATAAGATTATTTTATGTATATTTTATATTTTTTCGAAAATTTCTTTAAAAAATCCTTGAAGGAAATTCAGATTTATACAGTAATCTGACTATAAAATATTATAATTATATAAATATATTTCGAATGTATACTTTAAAAAAGATATGATGAATAATTCGATTTGTCATTTTCTCTTTTCATAAATAATTATGTTAATTTTTTTAGATTTTTCGGTTCGATAATTTCTGTTTTGATACAGATTTCATTAAATCTTTTCCGTTGCAATTGTTCTTTTTTGTGATGCAACGAAAAATAGAATACTTTTAAAAAATTGTAATAATGAATCCGAAGTAATTAGTCATTAGCTTTGTCGTTTAAATAATTTTTTTCTTGAGATACTTTAAAAAATAATCAAAATTCTTTGACGTTTTTGCAGATTTTTAACTTTAGAAGAAAAAAAAACATAATTTACGTGTCAGCATCCTTAAAAATATTAAAATTCTAAACACGAAGTTAGATACTTCGTTAAAATATCTGAATTTGGCCCGCTTCTTAACTCAAATTCTCTACATGATTTGATCTATATTTAAGATTAGAAGCCTTCTTAGAATATTTCGACTTAATAATCCCTTAATATTTAAATAGGATTGACGTTTAAAGTAGCTAAACTTGAATTAAATCCGTTGAACTCCAAGGGATAATCCAAATTCCAAGCCTCAAAACTTGAATTATCCATTTAAAAGATCTGGATTTTGCTCTTGCCGCATCTGAACTTGGATAGAATTTGACTTGAAGTATTTAAGCTTGGATTATTCACTTAAAATTCAGAACTTGGTCTGCTTCTTAATTTAAATTCTCAGATGATTCTGTAACTAAGCTTATATGCACCTTTTAAATATTTAAACTTGAATTATCTCTTAATTTAATATATTTAAACACGAGCATTTTGGGGATTATATTTTAAAAATATTCGAACTTTTCTATATCTTAAAATACTTTAAATTTAGAATCTTTCTTTAAATTTTCTAAACTTAGATAATCCTTTAAGATAAATAAACCTGGATTTATCCATAAAATATTTAAAATACAACGTGTAAAATTATACAAAACAACTTTTCTTTATATTCTCGGACTTTTCCAAAGTTACACAAAGATACTCATACCAAAAAACATAAAGAAAGTTTAAGTCATACACAAATTAAGACGCGAATACTTTGAAAGTTAAACTTCTAAAAGTTAAACAAATTGAATAGCTTCATCGGAGCTGAACAATTTTGTAATTTAAGTCTGGAAACTCGTGGGAATCCTTCAGTAAAGAGAGAGAGCGAGAGAAGAAGAGGCAAAGGAGAAAGCATATACAAAAATCACCAATGAAGCAAAGAAAAATAATAAAAAAAAGTAACTTAAATCGACCAGAAAACGGATAAGCTAAATGAATGCGGTTAGAAAACGGAAGTTAAGATTAGACAATTTTCTAACATGTCTATCATTTCCCTAATGTGATACAGAGAGGAACAGATGCATCCATAATGGTAATTTAATATCAGGTGCTGTACTGCAGTTAACTTACTATTTTAGTTATTAGTTTGGTTATCTCTTTCTTGTTTTTTTTTGGATACATTTTTAAAAGTTTTTTGAATACAAAACATAATTAATTTTAAAAGCATTTTCTTGATGTATGGAAAGATACTAAATTTAATTTTGGAAAATTTATATAATGTATATATTACTCTGTTCTTTTCCCCCCTCCTTTAAACAAATATTTATGTGTTTGTATACACATCCAATTTTGTATTCAAGTAACATTTAAATAATAAAATATATAGTAAAAACGTATGTTAACTGTTATTTATAAATAAATAAGAAAATATAATTATATTTAGAGTTTATTCGTATTTTAAGTAATCTAAAAAACGTTATATGTATGCATTTTTATAAAAAATTTAAATATAAAAATCGAATTTATCGCTTTAAAAGTAACCTATGAATATTTTGTTAGCTAGAATAGTCCCTTAACAGCATCCGCATCCTTTCTTATCTACTTTGAACAAAGAATAAATATTACATAAAAGATGTTTACATAGATGTAATATATAAAATATATTTTTTTATTGAATATAAATAAAAATCGAATTATTCCGAGTAGTAGATAAATTTAAACACAAATAAACATTTTTTTCCTATAAGCAAAAATCATTCAATGTGTCAACGAATATATTTAATTCTGTATGAATGATTTTTATAGGAGTTTGTTTATATCAATGCAACTTTTGTGAACATTAATGTCATTTTTATCACGAAACCTTCCGGATATTTACGGATGAATGATACTATTTTTAAAAAAATATAAAATATAATCATCACGAATTTATTCTTATTTTCTTCTCTCTTCTTATACATTATACTCTAATGTTTGTTCTAACTTATATTGTACATAAATAACAATTTTTCTAGTATGAAAGACGTTATAATGATCAAAAATTCTGTAAAATACTGAAAATTTTTTCATCTTCTCTACGTTTATTATAGAGATTTTCATAAAAATGAATATAATAATCGGTGAATATGTCAAGTGTAACTGTTAGATAGGATTTTAAAGGATAAGATTAACGTGAAGATATGGAATTATTATTTAAAATGTAAGAGAAATAAGAATGGACGTCTCTAAAAGAGTAAGTTGATAAAAGCAATGAAGACTGAAGATCTTTAATTGAAGACTAGATAGCACGAAGCGGAAATAACGAAGATAAATTATCTTGACTGTTTAGCATCTTCAATCAATCGATCATTCTTAATCAAGATCGAAAAAAAAAATTACAAATAATTTGTTGCTTAATCGATTCTTTTCACCATACTTCATCCGAAAATTCGCAAGTTTTAAATACTTACTTTAATACACTGCAAATATTTACTAAACAATTTGTAAGATTTGAGCAACATTCATTCATAGTTATCGATTACTTTCCACAATATCACAACATAAAAAAATTTCAAGTCAACTCTAAGAAGTGTTGTTTCCAAAATAAAGGAAAAAATTTTCAATGAAGAAACACAACAAATCCTATGTTGTTTAAGAGAATGTTAAAGGGAAAAAAGTAGAGAAAGTGTTAGAAAAGAATTTTGTAATTTCTTTCCTTGACAAATTTGGGCATTTTGCCATGTTTAGTCTGTGTTTACTCTTAAAGAAACACATAAATATTCCGCATTAATTGAGTAAAAACAGGTAAACTACTCCTTTAATTCGACGTCGTAATGTAAGAGTAATTGGCTATCATTTTTATTAATCTACTTTTTTCAATAGAGAAAAGTTTTGAAAATATCCCGAGAGACCAAATTCTAATTTGGCAAAGAATGTCGAAAAGGTTATAACGTGAAACAATATATTGGCCTCATTTGTTTCTAGAAATACTGCAGAAATGACAGAAGAAAAATAATTCAAAGCATAATAATATCTCCTAATTAAACTCGGACATTCTAATAATGATATATCTGATATAAGGATATATTATTAATAATTACCTTAAGTAGATTATATATTTATTCGGATGAATTCGCTATTTTTCTTTATTAATATAACTAAATTCATCAATTTTTATATCTTTCCTAGTAACTATATATTATATCTATATATATCTATATATATATATCATATAATGTCTTCTACCTTTGGAAATATTATTTTCTGCTTTATATTTTTAGTAATATTTTATTCTGTTATGAATGATGGAGTTAGAGAAATCGTCTAAAAAATTGCCATCTAAATAATTGTATTTCTCCAAAACACCATTACTTTATTGTACTTTTTTAATAAAATTTGTTAGATTTACTTTATTAGTATTATTTTTTGTAGCTTATAGAATAGATGGATACGTAGATATTTATTCACAAAGTAAATTAAAATAGAATATAAGGATAAAAATACTTATTGCCTGTGAGACAGGACTTTTTCCTCGTGCCATATTTGCTTAACATGTACTAACCAAACCAATCATTCATGTTGAGGAATTGTGTAAGTCACGTGCATGAAAGAGCTTTGTTTGTCACGCGATTGAATGAAATTCAACACTCGTGCGATAATTTGCGACAAAACGGATATAAGACGTCAATCATAACTCTCAGGTCATTATACGAAAAGAAAATGAGATTAAAAGGCAGAGAATAATTATAATAATAACAATTTTCTCTTACCCTTTTAATGATAATAACCGCTAGGAATCAGTTTATAGCTTAAGAGTTACTTTGTACATTTGGCAAATTAGTTTTCGGAAGAGAAATTTACCTGAACTACATTCGCCAGTGTATATGATCCTTAGACTTCTTCGTGATTTGCAGGCTTCTACTCTAAGTGAACACTCATTAGTATAAGTCTTTCCATCAGAACCACAAACTGGTCTGAAATCTGGTGAACAGATAGCATTGCAACGACAGATGGGATTTCTGTTTTCGTCTAATTGACACACCTGAGATGCGGGACACTCTACTCCTTCGCACGGATCTATAAATAATTGAGTACTTAAAAGATAAAATTAAACATTTAGATGAGAGAATTAAACATTAAACATTAAAAAAAATTCGATATCGATAAATGAAATTTAGAAAATCGACTCGATTTTCTATTTTAAAGGTAACAAAGTTTTGATAAAACAAGATACTTTTACAGTTAACAAGGTATATCCAGAACATATTTGGACATTTCCATTAGTTGGAAGCATTAGCAATATCTGACAAATATCTATTATATCTATTTCCAGAGATTTTTGCAGGATATTCTATCTAATCCTGCTAAATGAGACAAAAAGTTGGAGTTGCGTTAGTGAAAGAGATTGCATTGATCGTTGTTGGCTGTGTTTGACGATATAAAGGATTGTTCAATTTGTAAGACCGCAGATGAATATTAAAACCAAAGAAATGCGTTTTAAAATATTTATAGATTCTATAATTTTATCGAAAAATTGTTACATTTATGCTGATCTATTCATAAAAATTGAAAATAAATTTTGCATATCGAATTTTTTATGTATTTAAAGTTTTACATTATTATTTTTTTATCTTTTTCTAATCTAGATACGTTAAAATAATGCATATTTTATATTTTATCAAAAAAAGAAAAAAGAAATCCAGCGTTGAGAAATTAATAAAAGTTATTTTATAACTAACTACCTGTTAAAATGTTCAATCGATAAATAACTCATAACTTCTCGAAGACGTATAAAAATAATTAATAGTTAATAAACTCTAAAGTTAATATATTTTAAATATTTATTATTTTCAATTTTAATTTTACAACTCTCTTCACATTTAAAGAAATAATTATAGCTTTAAAGAGAATCGTGTTTATCACGATGCATTAAATTTTTAACTTAACCCTGTAAATGTATCTTCTCCTTTAATGTCCAAAGTATTGCAGTGAAGCTACCAAACGAAAGACTTATTATTATCCGACTATCTATTGAGAAATAAAATGTTAATAGCTGTACTAAACAGAGAGCAATCAACCTTAACATAACCGGATTACTTAGAAAATATAATATTTTCAATATTTCTAGGTCATTTAAATACTTTCGCCTTTCTCGACTCACAAATCTTGAAAGAGATTACATAGCACACTGTACAATATTCGCTTTCATATTGTTAATATTAATATTAACTTAGCATTTAGTATATAAAATAGCAAAATTTTCTGTCAGTGACAGATATTAAATTTTCCACGTGAATAGAATCGAGTGATGTAAGTGGAAAGGAAAAAAAATTAATAAAAAAAATAATTAAATATTTATACAAAAAAAATAATAATAAACGTTAGAGAAAGGAGATGATTTTATATAATTAATAACACAATTATTGGATAAGTATATAATAAGAATTTTTTAGAATGCATTTACTTACGAGATAATAGTTATTAGCAATTATTATCTCCAATTTTCTACTTTATATAATCGTTTCTTCAGACATTTTTATACATTATCCCCAAAACAAACTTAATCTACTTTACTGGAATTAAAATCAGGCAATATAATTAAAAAAAACTGCAAGAGTTCATTATCAGAATTAAAATTTTACATAAACTTCTTTTTAAATTTTGTAAAAAATTTAATAAATTCATCTTACTAAACTTCTCACCTAAACTGGCAATAACAACAAACTGGAAAGCAGCCAAAGAGGAATATATTATTTAAAAACTTATTTAAAATTGAAAAGAAAGAAGTAAATTTCGGTTTTTCTAATTAAAAAATATTATTCGAATCCCATTGGAATTTTCTAGATTTTTCCTTCTTTTTTTCTTATTCTAGATCGCTCCTTAAAATAACAAATTTAACGAGATTAGTCGAACTCACCGCATTTTCCTTGAAATTTCACTTGAACATTTCGCATTTCTCTGCAAGCAGTTCTTCTCAATTCGCAGACATTTGGATAATCTTTACCATCGGTACCACAAACCGGTCTAGAACCACGACTGTCACCATAAGTGGCACATTTGGCAGGACACACGCACTCTGCAGTCCTACCATCTAGAGATGGTCTACACTGGGCTCCATAGTTGCACTCCTTCTCCTGGCACGGGTCTTTCATATCTGAGGGATATTTATAACAAGCTAAAGTTAACAAACAATTCCACGATAGATAAACTATAGTAATTCGTCTCCTCGGCATGATTCTTCGTGGAATCTTCAAGTTTCCATCTGATCAATTCGACATAACGTCGACCCGATAAACAGCCTGTACGTTATAGATATTCGTGCTCTGTTAGCCAGTGACGTCACACAGCCGGTTATCCCTCCCGACGAAGTGGGTCCTGCCCAGCATGTAGACTGCTCTTGTACCTCGTTGTATCAATCTCGTGTAACCGGAACCGTTTGTGAGCATGCGTTCACTAGCTTCTCTGCAGTTGGTTCATCCCTATGAATGTTTCGATAAAATTGAAATAAACGAACTTCGTTATATTAATTGATTTTTTATTGAAGCAAAATATTATGAGTTAAATTCCTGACGTCATCACCAGGTAAATGTCGCAGGTGAGATTAAATACGCGCGCGTGTCTGTGTGTATGCTGCACGTTCTCATCCCTCTTCATTCATCTTCTGGAATTTTATTCAAATGAGAGAAACACGAACATATTAAAAATTTATTTTAACAACATTAAAATGATAAAGTAATAAAANTTGAGAATGATACATTATTATCATATTAAACTTTGGACTAATTTATTATAAATTAGAAGGTTTTTTTTAAATGAAAAATAAAGAAAAATCATCATTAATTACTCGTAAAGTCCTGAACTCCATAAAAGATCTAAAAATCTCCATTAAAATTTAAAAACAAAAATGCAATTTTTTAAACTCAATTTACATTAGCATCAAAGGAGAAAAAATTAATTCATTCCTTTTAATTTTATCAAATTTTTTAAAAATTTAATTTATCGAAAAAACTTATTTATAAAAATTTTGTAGAGAAATTATTACATTTTTTGAATTTAATTAATTCAAAAAAAATCGAATTTACATATTTAAATCATTAGATATTAATTATTTATATACGAGTTTATATCATTAAAAATATTTCTTTACCCCAAAATAACATTTTTTGAATTTTTTTTTAAATATTAAAAATTAAATTAATTTTTTTTCCTTGTCTTGAAGAATAATTAAGAAATTTAGATTCAACTATTATTTTTTAAAATTTAATTCTAATAAATACCAATTTTTACATATAAAATTAAGAGAGAATAGCAAATCATTTTATTGCAAAGACTTTGAATTTTTTAGATTTTTTTTTTAGACTTAAAAGTATAATTTTTATACGCGATTTATATTATTAGAAATATTCTCTAAAAATTCAACTTTTTGAAATATTTTTCATTTTTAAAATTGAATTTAAATATCAAATTAGTTTCATTTAATTCTTCTTGAAGACAATGTAAGAAATTTATATTTAATCCCCCAGAAAAGCAATTTTTATGCGTATAATTTATAGAGAATTATAAATCATTTTATTGGAAAATTCTAGATCGGAAATTCTAAAAAAATCGCAATAATTGCGTAGATTTTTTAGAGAAAAATTGAATTTTTTGGAAGAATTTTTATATTTAAAAATATAGAATTTATACACGAGTTAATTATTAGAAAAATCTTTTAAAAAACTACAAAATTTTAAAAAAAGTTTAATTTTAAAATTGTCTTTAGTATTTTCGTATTTAACTCTCTAAAAAAGTCAACAATTTTTATGTATAAAATTAATGGAGAATCATAAATCATATCATTGGAATCCTAAATTTTTTAAGAATTAAAAAATAATAATAATAATAATAAATTTTAAAAAATCCGATTATGTAAATGAAATTTTTAGATTTAAAAATATAATTTCTATATTAAAAAGAAAGATCCCAAAATCAGTCCATACGTATTTATATTTAAAGTGCAATTTTATTAAAAGAATAATTTTATAGACTTGCTCCTTTTTAGAATATTGAGATTTCTACTTTAGTGGATTTTTTGCATTTTTTTTAATATGTTTTTTTTGTGTGTGGATTTTTCTAAGAAAACTAAGGAAAAGGTACGAATATGGGAAGAGGCAATCATCAATTTTTCTCTTACAAACCTATCTAGAAATTGTTTGGGATGACGGAAAGATCTTTACGTTGCTTAGCAACAAGATTTCAAGAGAGAAAAACATCTTATAAATTACTGATTCCTACAAGTACCTATTTTAAATACTTATTATTAAATCGGTTATAAATATTTATTTATTTATCTCATAAAAAAATTCGATATCTTTAAAATTAATTTTCTTTCCTAATAATAATAATATTTTTTCTTAATGAAATTTGCGATTTTATAAGTTGATAAAAATTTAAAAGAATTCTTTCAATTTTTCTTTTCTTTTTTTGAGAAAAATATTTTAAATTTGTTACCTCAAAATATCTATTTTTTAAAAAATTAATTACAGAAAAATTCTAAAAATTATTTAATTAATTATCGATCCAAAGATGTTCGAATGCGCAAAAATTTTCTTTCATTTTTTTTTTTAAATTAAGATTTTATTTATCTAAACAATTGAATTAATTATTCAAAAATTGAGTATTTTTCGTGAATAATTTGATTAATTAAATTAATAATTAACTTGTACAGAAAAATTGGAATTAGAACTGAAAAATTAGAATCAATTGTGCATAAAATTAGAAGTTTTCTGGATAACAAATTCTAACTTGGATAAGTAATTCGATAAGTAATAAATAAAATGCATTATTAAATGATATTCAGAAAATTATCTAAGAATAAATTAGCGAAGAAATTTTAATTTTTGCAATTAAACAATAAAATAAAATTGGTTATCCAAAAATTAGCAATTCAATGTTTTAGTAATTAATACAATATACTGAGTAATCAAAAAAAAAAAAAATAAATAAAATTTAGTGATTTTTTTTTATACTTCAAAAATTCTTAATTTTTTAAGTATGTAAAGAATACTTCATTAATTATTTAGATGTATCCACAATAAATCTAAATAATTAATGATGTATCTAGAATAAATAATTAGTTCTTTAGTTATATAAAATATATCACTAGTTTTTAATTTATTTAGAATATTTTAGATAAATCTCAATAATAACGATTATTAAGTTATCCAAAATAATTATCCAAAGTGTATCTTTAATTTTTTAGAATTATTCAAACTACATCATCACTTGTCCAAATGTATCACTACTTTTTTACAGTTATCTAAAATACATTACTAATTGTCCAAAATATATCCCTAACTGTCTAAAATATATCCCTAATTGTCTAAAATACATCACTAAAGTTTTATCCAGCATACCTCACTACACACATTTATCCAAACTAAATTACATACAATTTATCATTTTAAGATAAATTTTTAGATTTAAAAATATAATTTCTATATTAAAAAGAAAGATCCCAAAATCAGTCCATACGTATTTATATTTAAAGTGCAATTTTATTAAAAGAATAATTTTATAGACTTGCTCCTTTTTAGAATATTGAGATTTCTACTTTAGTGGATTTTTTGCATTTTTTTTAATATGTTTTTTTTGTGTGTGGATTTTTCTAAGAAAACTAAGGAAAAGGTACGAATATGGGAAGAGGCAATCATCAATTTTTCTCTTACAAACCTATCTAGAAATTGTTTGGGATGACGGAAAGATCTTTACGTTGCTTAGCAACAAGATTTCAAGAGAGAAAAACATCTTATAAATTACTGATTCCTACAAGTACCTATTTTAAATACTTATTATTAAATCGGTTATAAATATTTATTTATTTATCTCATAAAAAAATTCGATATCTTTAAAATTAATTTTCTTTCCTAATAATAATAATATTTTTTCTTAATGAAATTTGCGATTTTATAAGTTGATAAAAATTTAAAAGAATTCTTTCAATTTTTCTTTTCTTTTTTTGAGAAAAATATTTTAAATTTGTTACCTCAAAATATCTATTTTTTAAAAAGTTAATTACAGAAAAATTCTAAAAATTATTTAATTAATTATCGATCCAAAGATGTTCGAATGCGCAAAAATTTTCTTTCATTTTTTTTTTTAAATTAAGATTTTATTTATCTAAACAATTGAATTAATTATTCAAAAATTGAGTATTTTTCGTGAATAATTTGATTAATTAAATTAATAATTAACTTGTACAGAAAAATTGGAATTAGAACTGAAAAATTAGAATCAATTGTGCATAAAATTAGAAGTTTTCTGGATAACAAATTCTAACTTGGATAAGTAATTCGATAAGTAATAAATAAAATGCATTATTAAATGATATTCAGAAAATTATCTAAGAATAAATTAGCGAAGAAATTTTAATTTTTGCAATTAAACAATAAAATAAAATTGGTTATCCAAAAATTAGCAATTCAATGTTTTAGTAATTAATACAATATACTGAGTAATCAAAAAAAAAAAAAAATAAATAAAATTTAGTGATTTTTTTTTATACTTCAAAAATTCTTAATTTTTTAAGTATGTAAAGAATACTTCATTAATTATTTAGATGTATCCACAATAAATCTAAATAATTAATGATGTATCTAGAATAAATAATTAGTTCTTTAGTTATATAAAATATATCACTAGTTTTTAATTTATTTAGAATATTTTAGATAAATCTCAATAATAACGATTATTAAGTTATCCAAAATAATTATCCAAAGTGTATCTTTAATTTTTTAGAATTATTCAAACTACATCATCACTTGTCCAAATGTATCACTACTTTTTTACAGTTATCTAAAATACATTACTAATTGTCCAAAATATATCCCTAACTGTCTAAAATATATCCCTAATTGTCTAAAATANATAAAAAATATACAGGAATTTTTTATTTACTGTTTATTACTTTTATATCTAAGAAATTCTTATATAAAACAGCAATGACAACACAATTTCTCTTTCCAGACAAACTGAATTGTGAATGATGACACTTAAAAGTAAGAGGAAGAAGTGTAAAGAAAAAAAAACTAAGTTTAGAGCAATTGGAATGCAATACAATGCAATATAATACAACTAAATGATTAAAAAATACTTATTCTACAATTTTTATACCCTTAAATAAATCTGTTATCTAAGATCAAAAGGATAAAGATGCTATGCTGTTCATCTCTCCAGCATCACATATGATGATGATGCTTCCTGCTCTTCTCTATTCCATTAGCATAATATTCTCATATGTCTACAATTCTGTAAATGCATTGTGTTATTGACACTGTAACAGATGATATATGCATAATGGAATGTTTGTTCTCTACCTATTATCTTTTGTATTCGCTAATCTGGATATTTGTCATTGCATAACTATACTTTAATCGTTAAATATAGACTTACAACAGGGAAAAGAGCTATTAATTATTACTTAAATTGTAGATAAATTTATCTAAAAAAGCGGAAAAATGTCAAGTTTTTGATTTTTTTGGTGTCTTTCTTAAATTTTTTGAGGCAGATCTTAACCTTCTTAAACTGTTAAACAAATCATTAATCTGATTCAGTTGTAAATTATATTAAATGGCAGTTAATGTGATTTTATCAGTTAAGAAATTTTTTAAAAATTCGGAGAATTTAAGGAGAGAAAAAATCGAAGTTTTTTGAAAATAATTTACATAAAATACATTTAAGAACTATTTAATCGAGTAAATTTGATACACTTTCTAGTTTTCACTCTATTAACTTCAAAAAAATCTGTTGGAAATTTCAAAAAAAATTAACTTTTTTTCAAATTTTCGTATAATATAACATTTTAATTTGTAAAATGAACTTTTTTTTATAATTTAAATTAAAGTAATGCCTAATTTTAAAGTAGAAAATATTGATTAATAATTCACAGTTAATAATAATAAGAATATAAGTAAACTTTTATCCTTTCAGACTTTTTTAAATTTTGTTTTTTTTTATAATAAAAATTTAAAAACTTTACTTCCAATAATCTTTATATAATGTTTGCAGCATCTATAATGAAAATTTAAAACAAAACTGCTGGATCCGTCAGTCTGTCAGTTCTAAAACGATGTTAAAGTTGTCAAAAATCCGTTAAATTTTAATGGGAATCTAAAAATATCCTGTTCGTGTAAAGAATAATGCTAATTATCATTCTAGTAAAACATTGATGAAATTTTGGATTTTTTTCTTGTCAGATAATCAGTTTAACGCCTTTCTGATGCGTTATGCTACGTATAATCTGTTCATGCGTGGCATACGCATATATTTTACAGCATAAACTTATGCATTTCCTAAGACCAATATATGAGAATGAGCATATAAATTGGCCTAATATGTAAATTTGCATAACTGAGAAAATGTAGAATGTAAAGGCGATAATTCTTCATGATAACATACAAAATTTCACTCATACAACAGTATAATTTTCACTCTTTTATCAACAAATCACGAAAACTCTTCAACATCCGAATTGATGTGGTAGAGTTTCTAGGATTCTCCAACATCAAAATTGATATTGTAGAGTTTCGTACAACATCCGAATCAATGAGGTAAAGAGCAAATTGATTCGAATAACTACTAACAAAAGGTAATAAATAATAATTAAAACATAAATTATAAGTTTTCTAGTAATTATTATCGGGATACAACATCAAAATTATTGAGAAATTAATTATAATTATCCAATAATAGAAAGCAATAGTCGATAAACTTAACAAAAGCTTCAATTTTCTCAATGGCTTATCATTTAAATTTGTTAGATTCATTAACATTGTTATTGTTATAATTAATTACTTGAGTTGCATTACATATTCTTATCGATATTGCTCTATCTTCACTCGTTTCTATACCTTAAAATGTCTTCTAGTATATATTTATCCACCAATGAAGATTGATAAATATAAATATAAAGTGTACATGATTTTCCTGTTTAAAAACAATTTATCTCTCTTTATTTACCTTTACGGAAAACAAAATATAAATTTTCTTGATACTCGACTGTTATTTTAAGCAGAAGTTTAATTATGTAGATAAGCATCAGCTTCTTCAAATTATCCTTTAAGTAAGTAAAGTGTTTATGAATTTTCTCTTCGAATTCATTAATTATTTTTAAAATGTGTTAAATTTATTTATACGGAATTTTAAAATTATATATTTTTTACTTTTATAAATAAAAAAAGTTTCTTCTTTTTTAGCCAGATCAGAAATTATGATCTTAATTAATTTTCTCTTTCTCCTCCTCCTCCTGTTTCTTTTCTTTCTCCTTTTTTCTCCCCTCATCTTTTTCTCCTCCTCATCCTTCTCCTGTTTCCCTTCTTTCTCCTTTTCCTCCTCCCCTCCTATTTCTTCTTCTCCTTCCTTTTTCTCCTTCTTTTTCTCCTCTTCCTTCTCGTCTCCTTCTTCTCCTTGTTCTTTTTTTCTTACTCTCCTCCACCTGCTTATCCTTCTGCTCTAAGTAGGTGATTGATTTTTTTTTATTTGAAGCACGTAAATTAAAGATTTATATATAAAAATTTGGAATTTACATTCAGTTAGGAATGTAATTTGATAATTTGTGAAATAAAACGTGGAAATTACTCGAGTAAGAATGTAATTTGATAGTGTTCGTAGTAAAATGTTGGAGTTATCTTGAACAAGAGAGTAATTTGATGAATATGTAGAAAAGAGTATAGAAATTATTTCGAAGAAGAATTTAATTTAATGAATTACGTAGCAAAATATAGAAGTTACTTGCAAGTAGGAGCATAATTTGATGAGAAACTTTCCTCAAATTATCATAGAAAAATCATTATCATAGGATTCCTCAACCTATCTACAAGTTCCGTTTTCTAAAGATTGCTATTTTTATATAAAAATAAACTAAAAATTACATCGAAAAATTTATAAATCGAATTCAAACCCATTTATTACATAAAATTCTTCAATGGAACCCATTTAAAGTTAATAACGTTATAAATGATCATCAGAAGTTCATAGATGAGTTAATGATGTATTATAGAGCATTTCCGATGAATAATACTGCAATTAAATGAGTAAATTCTATATTTGATGCAAAATTGAAGGCAAATTATCCATTTATTTTGAAGAAAATTAACCAAAAGAGACCGTCAGATGGATCTTGTATCGAGATAAATGAATACCACAGATGGGGAGGGGATTCAAAACCAAACTATTTATCAACCAAATCTTTAATAAAAAAGGTTTATAAAATAATTAAAAATATATAAATAAACGAAAGAATAAGATGGATACATTCTATAGATTGTGAATTTTTAGAAATGTATAAAGGCAGTTCTATTCAAATACCACTCGATTTTCTTAGATAACGATGCAAAAAAAATCAAGTCGAATTTCAAAAAATATCAAATTAATGCAATTTTTAACTTATTTAATTTAAAATATATTCTCTCGGTCTCAAATTATTAGTGTTTTGCCCCTGTACATCATACTTTTTTCTGAAAACAACACAATCGTGACGGTTATCTATGTAACTTTGTTCTGGGAAAAATTTTTTGAATTGAAATCACGTGACTTCCGATCTAGACCGGAAGTTCATATATAGTTAAACGGGGTCTCCTGCCCCTAAACTTTCCATATCTGGTCTCGACTTTCATCCATCTAACAACGTTCTCGAGATTAAGGAAGAATGGTGAGACAGACAGACAGACAGACAGATGCCAGTGGGAATTTATAAGTCTACAATTTTTTTTTCAAATTGCAGCCTAATTATATTTTTCTACTTCTGAAGGCTCAATTATGTTTTCTACATATTTAAAGCGATATTTTCTACTTCTAATAACTCGAATTGTGCTATTTTTACACCTTTTAAGTGACATTTTTAAATTCAAAATCACGTGCAGTAGCTTATTCATAATCTCAAATCGTTAAATTAATGTAATTTTTAGATGATATCGTCTAAAAAATTTCTAACAACGTGTCCCAATGTCCTCAGACGTGACGTAATTAAAAATTTACGTAAGAAAACTTTGAATATTTGAATATATTAGGACGAGAATTCCTAAATTCTTGTTAAATTTTCAAGAAAATCTCATCAATTTATAAAAAATTTTAAAGATAAATGCTTGAAGATAACCCGAATGGCTTCTAGATATAAATATTTTAATTCGAAATCATAGAATAATTAATTATTTATTATTAATACATAATATTCTGGTAAATTTAATAATATATATTTTTATCTAAAATTCATAAAAATGTTATAAAATATTTTAATAATTTTATAAATTAATTATTTTTAAAATTTTATTATTTTTAAATGATAAAAATTCGAATTTTCTTTAAAAATTGGGATTTATTTAAGAGAAAAACATCAAAAAATAACTTCTAAAAATTCTAAAAAGTTTTTTTATATAATTTTATAATTTAAATAAATTTTACAAGTAAAAAATTACAAGATTTTAAACAAGAAATTTGAATTTTTAGAAGCATTTTACATATTAATTAAAGAGGAAAAAAATAATAAGTGAAATCTTTAAATTTAATTATCCATGGATTTTTTTTTGATGGGCAGGAAATAATAAATTACTCGACTCATATTTATTTATGCATTCTTTGAACCGTTTTCAAGTTGGAAAGAATAAAAAATATATATTTTAAAATTCATTACTTTTGGCGATCTATCAACAGACAGACAGACAACCTCTCGGAAACGATCCGTGATCTCAATGATCATGAAGAATCACGAGAGCAGAAAGCATTTTTTTCAAGTTTAAATGAAGTATATAAGCTTCAAATTCCTGCACGTGACTATCTCTGTCTTCTCCAGATGCTCTCATCCCGGTTATCCTAGGAGGATGGAGATGAAGTTAGTTAAATCCAGAAATTTCGAAATTTCCAATACGATAACATTATTGTTATCTGAATTCTCCTATTTATCCTATTTGAGAATGTTTAACATTCCATTTGAAACGATCGATACCATTGGAAAGTTCAGTTTATAAAGTCGTTTCTGATTTGTTATTGTTATTGGAAACATAAAAATTCTTTCTTAGTTTTTCCAAAAAATCAATGAAAGTAAGAGGAAAAGGAAGAAAAAACTAATGTAGAGATGCATTTACTTCTTTTTACGAGTCGTTTTTTTGTGGTGCATGTGGCATGATCAATGCCTCGAATTTCTGGAAAATTATACTGTTTGTAGCATCGTGAATTTACTGCATATAGTGAATGCCTTGGATTTGAGAGATATAAAATTTTGGCATCCCCAGAGCCCTGAATTTGCTGGATATAAAAAGTTCATGGTGTCGTGGATACTTTGAAAAATACATGGTTTGTAACACGTGAGTACTTGGAATTTGCTGCATATTTACAGTTTGTGATAAGCTGGATGCCTTGAATTTGAAAAATATGATGTTTTGGCATTGTAAGTGCTCTAAACTATCTAGATATGCATATATTCTGGCAACGTAAAACCTCTAAATTTTGATAAGAGCTCTAAACTTTCTGGATATGCATAGATTCTGGTATAGCTCTAAATTTTATAAATGTGCAAAAATTCTGGCATCCTATTTTGGCTTTACTGCATATATACAGTTTGTAAACATTGTATTTATGATACAATATACTCAATATATGTATAAAATCCCTATTATTCTGATTAAAAAAATTTGGGCATTCATACGATGCTATAAACTTTTTACATATTAAACTCAAAGCACTCCATTCTGGAGTGCTTTGAGTTTAGAATCTGTGTATTTATAATAAATTCAGAGCTTTCATGATCCGGAAGCTTCGTAATTCTCAAGTTGGAAACATTCTGGGTACTCAAAA
Source organism: Centruroides sculpturatus (assembly GCF_000671375.1). NCBI lineage: Eukaryota > Metazoa > Arthropoda > Arachnida > Scorpiones > Buthidae > Centruroides > Centruroides sculpturatus. Next base: position 31,833 of record NW_019385390.1, read on the forward strand.
ACTACAAATGAAGCAAATTCGAAGCATTAATCATGCTAAAAAAACTGTGTCTTTGCTGGAATTTGCTCAATGTAAACAGTTTGTAGCATGTTAAGTACTTGAACTTGCTGAAAATTCAAAAAAATCAGAGTTTTAATATAATTTTAGTAAAGTTATTTATTAAAACGCACCGACAAAATCATGTTTTTCTTTAAAGAAATTCTATAAAATTACAGTTTCTAAATATATGCACGGATATACCCGGAAGATAGAAAATTATATTAAAGAACACAATAATCTGCATGCCACAGGCAATAAAAACACAAGAGATAAACATGAATTTATATTTTTCTTTATAAAATATTCATATTTTATTCTTTTTAATAAAAAAAAATAACGTAAAATTTAAATATTGAATAAGAAAATTCCAAGTAAAACAAAGAAGAAAATTAATAATAATCCATGTGAAGTTAATTTTGTTTTATTTATGTAAGTATCAATAAAATTAAAATTGTGTTTAAATCATTTATAAATATCTCCCTTCTAACACAAAAAATTATTGTTTTAAATTTTATACTTTGTATTAATTTATATATTTATAAACGGATGTCATTTATATTCAAAATTATATTTAATTAATTTAATTATAATTAACTGGAAGATGCGAAACAATTCCTTGTTTTCATACTTGTATAGGAATTCGTCAATATTTGCTGTTTATAAGTTTTGAACTAATTTGTCAGTATTTGTAAGAGAAATTTTTTGTTTCGTAAATTCATTTGTGTATAAAATATAGAGATTTGTGCCTTAATTTATATACAAAATATATACTAATTTCATTACAAAATATAGGAACTTTGTATATAAAATATGGGACTTTTTGTACGTTAATTTTTTACAAATCACTCATTAATTTTCTGATATTTCTGATGTTTTGTGTACTAATTTGTTAATATTTGTAAAAAAAAATTCCTTAGATTCACTAATTTGTGTATATAATATAAAGATTTTTGCGCTAATTTGTTAAAAAATTGTACACAGAAAGGAATTTTTGTGTGCCAATTTTCTGATATTAACGCACTAATTTAAGAATAATTTATAAGGAAAATTCTTGTGATATTTTGTGTATTAATTTACAAAACAGAGCGTGCAGTAATTTTCACACAAAATGTCAGGAATTTCTGTGCAGCAATTTCTTATTATTTAGGCACTAGCTTCATAACATTCGCAACGAAAATGCCACATTTTCTGCACTAATTTGCAACTAATTTTATTAACAGTGTGCTTCCGTTTGTATACTATTAAAGTATTTATAACAAATATGCATCATTCTAGAGCCAATTTATTTTAAAAAAAATTTGCATTAATTACACCCTGATTTTCAACAGAAATGTACTTATTTATAAACTAATCTTCAATTAATTGCAGCAAATCGTGCAATTATTGATAGGATCGATTTTATGCAATTATCAGCAATCCCTTGCAGCAAATTATGCAAGCATTTGCATATAAATAAACACTAATTAATTACACTAGATCCAAACCATAGAAAGTACATACCAAACACACAAATTCCACACAGTACACATATATTGAATTCTTACACGTGAATCTCACAACATAGTACAAGACACGTGCAACATTTCCAACAATTTGTCATCCAGAAAGTCCTCTCTTTATTTGAATTCTTACAAGGGAATAAAAACATTCTTTCCGAAAAAGAAAAAAATTGGGACCTTCTTTACAAACAAATGATTGATTTTTCTCTTCCATTTTGCAATATAAACACCCCACAATATATTATTTATATAGGAGAAAGGGGGGTCCTTCTTGTGATTTATTATGATATTGCACTGATGTGCATTATTTTCCAGGTGCATTCAATCTGTTATATCACATATAAGATAGAAGAATCTATAGGGTTATGTGTGCTGAATGACAAAATTTATTTATATAAATTATTTTAAAATTTTGATTTGGGATATATTCACTTTCCTATTGACCTCATCTTATTCAATTTCCAGCATCCATCTGGATCGATAGGAAGAGATTGAAAGTGACTGAATAATATAGAATATATATATATATATATATATATTTATATATTATTTTCCTTCAAAAAAAATTATAGTTTTTATTAATATCATCAATATAAATTCTAAATTCTAAATGAAATTTATAAATTTTTAATCTAAAAAATATTCATATATATTCTAAAAATGCATAAGCTACTCTCAAATTCATCTTGGTTATCTCCTTGTTAGTGTTTTTTAATGATTTTTTAAATAAAAATTAATGTGTTTTAATTTAATTAAATGGTAAATTATAATTATAAATGAATTATTATTAAAATTATTCGTAAATATTTTTCTAAAAAATAGAAAGTAAAGAGTAAAGATAACCAAGATAAACTGGGATCACTCGGATTCATCTTGGTTATCTTTTTTAACTTAGGTGTTTTTGATAATTTTTAGATGTCAAAATTAATTATTTTTAAAATTTAGCTAATAATAAGTTATAATTATAAATATTTTTTCGATCTTTACCTAAAAACTTCTTACATTTTAGCTTTTTAAAGCTACATTTTGAGTTATAGGTTGATTTTTTAAACGTTTAAAAATCATTCTAAAAATTTCATTATAGAAATATAAAATAATTTTTACGCTTTAAAATATCCACAAACGACTAAAAAATAAATTACAAACGTAAAAATAATCCAAATAAATCAATATTTTGGAGTTTATTCAACAAGTTTCTTTTTTAAATTTCTAAAAAAACAATGTATAGAGGAGAAGGTGGTATTATGGAACACTGCGGGTATTATGGAACCACCCCATTTCGAACTGATAATAAAGGCGAACTGTAGCGGAATGTGGCTGAACTGAACTAGGCAGACATCCATAGCAAGGGGAAAACCCGTTTTACTTCAGTTAAACGGTTGTCCGTATTTAATCAGCAAATTTGTTTTTTTCAAAATTCACAAGTTTTGAATGCTAAGTGAATTTAATTATTTTTAAAATATAAATCGCGTAGTTGTAGGTTCACTGGTGCATGTATTCCGTTCCAGAGACTTAGGGGTACATATTAATCTGTGTGATGTTCACGTTTTTTAAATTTTGGTCTCGACAGACATAAGTTAATTCGAGATGGCGATGCGTGAAATACGGNTTTTTAATTTATTTAATTTATGTTTTCCACCAGGGATGGAGAGTTGAAGTCCATTTTAAAAAATACTACTCAGAAGCTGGAAGCCAGGAGTCATATATTTCTGCTGACTCTCCATCCCTGTTTTCCACCTCAAATTAGTAGTATCTTGCGCCTGTACATCATACTTTTCCTGCTAGCAATAGAGTTGTGCTGGTCATCTAACTCCTTTCAGGGGAATATTTTTGAATTGAAATAACATGATTTTTGAATATAGTTAATTGGGGCCTCTTTCTTCTAAGCTTTCCATATCTGGTCTTGACTTTCATCTACCTAACCCCATTCTCCAGATTAAGGAAGGACAGACATATAGACAGATGACAGTGATAATTTATAGGTCTACAATTTTTTTCAAATTGCAGTTCAAAAAATGATTGGAGTATTGGTTTGTAAAATGAACTATTTCTGATATATTGAAAATATTCCAAAACACTGATATATCAATATTAAACTGATAACAGTTACATTTCTAAATATAGTGTATATATTTAGGTAAGTATGTAAATTTATTTTCATTATTAAAAATATCCATAATTCAATGGAAAAAAAGGTAACAAGAAATTGTAAAAATTAAAGAATATTCTTATACTAATAAAAAATTAAATCATACCTTTTTTTTAGTTTTTCCTCTAAGGAATTCTTTCACTTGAAACATTTTACATCCATAAGCAGGAAGTCTTTTGCATGTTTGAATATAAAGCTTCTTTAAATGCAATTCACTTTCATAAACTGGTGTATGAAATAATTTTCGTTTTTCTTAGATCTTCTGGAGGAAAAAATCTCTCCAAATCACATTTTTATCCTTTATAAATACAGGGATGCGGCGGGATAAACTCTATAATCTTCTTACTTATATGCATCGTGTACCCATATATATATATGTTTTTTAGATTTATACGCCGCATATCTTCTAACAATTTTGTAGGATTTTTTTAGAGGGAGAACGATGAAAAATTTAATATAAAATGAATGGTTATAAATCGATTTTCGTGTTTATTGATGAGAGTTAGAAATTTCTGCTGAAAAACACATTATTTTAATTAATTTCTTGAAGATAGTTGAAGTAAACTCGAATGTTTTCTTTGAATGGTTTCTTTAGTTTTTTTGCTTGTCAGCACTCATAAAAATCTATTCGTTTGAAAATAAAGAAGAGAAAGTATCTTGATGTGGTGATACACGTTACAGTACTTACTTGCCACTTTCATTACTTAAGTCACGCAATGCTACTGAATATAAAGCATTCTTGAGTGGAAATCTTTCAAAGTAATTTGAAATGACACTATTTTTATATATCATAAAACAGGAAAAACTATTTTACTTACATTAAATTGAAACTATTTACTTTGCTTTTTACTCCTAGCAACATTTAATGAAAGAAATTGGATAAAATAATGAAATTTCTACTTCTAATTTCTTCACTTGTATAACAAGCAGTAAAGAAATTAGAGAAAAAAATTAGATTTTAATTAAGACTGAATCACGTATGGCTTTTAATTCTACTCTTTTGAACTTATAATGAACTCTTCAGAAAATTATGATATTTTTGCAAAATTTCACGTTTTCTAACATAAATTTCATTTGCACAATACAATGCAATGTTTGCAATAACATATAAGTAATATCTGCTACAGTATAATGAGCATTTTGGCATTTTATTGTACAGGTATCACTTGAAATCCTGTATCTCTTGCTGGATTTTTAAGTAACTGATTGCAAAGTTCCTCTTGTTTACACACCCTAGAACATTCTACAACATATTGCGCATTTTCTCCAGTCATCAGCAACGTTTAACATCTTTCTACAACACGAATATTGAATTTCTCCTCACTCACGCAACATCTAAAAATATACTTTAATGGAGTTGTTGAGATTTATTATAATTAACTTCACTGTTTTCGCACTTACTCGAGACTGCTAATGTGAATCAAAAAGTACACATCTTCTGGTGATGACGTGATAAATATAAATAAAAAAAAACGGTTTTTTGAAGTCCGTTATCTATGAAATAGCGACCTTATCGGTTCCACTCTTTTCGCGCCACGGATCAATATCGAATACATGGTTTAAGAAGAATATTCTCTGTAAAAAGACAGGCCACATCCTTGTAACATCAATACGAATTACATCGTAACTAAACTCTTGTGATTCCTTAGATGATCCTTTCATTGCTTCAGGCATACACAAAGAGAAAAGTTATGTCAATGGCTGTGAAGAAATTCTTTAGCTGATCTAATTTTGATATATGTTATTATTATATTTATTAAGTTAGCAACACGATGGTAACAAAAAAAATCAAGTTTAGATTTAGTGAAGGAAACAATTCTGGAAAGAATCGAAGTAACGATACCATGAAGACCCTGAAGTGACAGTTATTGCAATAAAGAGTAATCGAATGGTTTTCATTACTAAAAACACAAAATATTAGTCTAAAAGTATAATTTTTAATGTTCTAAATCTATAATTTACTTTTATACAGTCACAATGGTCCTTATAAAAAAAATAAAACGTGCGTTTTGAATATACCAAAGAGATACTCCCTGCTCGAAAATCCACATTATAGTTTATTTTTGTGTATTTTCAATCTAAATTTACATAATTTGAAATAGTAAAAAGGTTGCTTAAACGTCCAAAAACGTATACAACAAGAAATTTTTTTAAGAATAAAAGTTTTTTTGGGGGAAAACTGTTGTATATTAAGTTTACTAAATAAGCTATGTATGGTGTTGAAATATATAATCAATGGAGCTAAAGGCTAAATTTAATGATTCAAATTATAGCCTATAATATTTGGTATAAGATAATTAAATGTAGATTGTGTAAACAGTAGTAGAGTTACGGTTATGTGATGCTGCAGTTCGATTGTTACGCTTTCATGATAATCAGTATTCAACAGAATGCATGTAAACGGTGCATTCAGACATAAATTTCAGATACTCGCTTTCTTGATAATATATTTTCCAAAAAAAACATTAATTTTTTAGAAGATTCTTATGTCATTTACAACATAAATCGAGGGAGACAAGTGGCATTACATGTCATTTTGCCCAATTATGCTGCACCAAAAAATCTTAATTACAACTAAAAATTAAAATAGTTTTAATACATAAAATTCTTAAAAATATTTTTTTACATTAAAAATAATTAAGAATATTTACATTAATATATACATATATATATATATATTTTTGCCACTTTAAAAGATAATTTTGAATAATTTGTTTTTATAACGATGTTGATGATCGATTATCTTTTGCTGCCATCTACCGAATAAAATTTTATATAAAATAGTTCTAAAATTTAACAAAAGATGGCAGCATCTATAAAATAATTCTAATTTATCGATTTTTATAATTATTTACTTTAAAAATTACAATAATTTGAAAACAAATTATTTCACATATTCAAATTTTTAAAAATATTTATTTCATTAATATTAATATTAATAAAATATAAGTTACGTTAAATAACTATGTAAATATTAAAATAAACAGAACCAAACGACGTTAAATAATCGGGCTATAACTCCGCTAATTTAATAATTAATACTAAGTAATTTGCTACTACAGGTAGATGTCAGGCGCCATCTCTTAGCTAAATTATTAATTATAATTTTAATAATTTATTAAATAATTTAGAACCATCTAGAAGAAAAATAATTGACCCGGGGCGGTGCTCGAACCCGCAACCTCCGCTTGCCGTTGGTTATGTTTTTAAATACATATCGGGCTTCGTGATGTTTGATATACAGTACTTATATTAAAATAAACATTATATCAAATAAATACAGTACTGTATGTAAATAAATTACAAATTTAAAATGAATAATTAATTGTAATAAACAAGTAATGACAAATAACAAATTATAAATAATAAAAATTTTAATATTATTAATTAATTAATTATTAAATCACATCAATAAATTAAATTACTTTAATAAATTAAAACTTTTATTAATTTATTGAACATTTTATAATTTTCTCACCAGGTGGCGACGTTTATGTATCATCGATACGTTATCGAGCAGCAGGCTGTATTTTTCATAATTAAAAAACAAAAATTTTTTTAAATTACATTTCTTTATTTGCATTCTTTTATAAATAAACATGAAAGAGGAGGAAAAAATTAAAAATAAAAAAAATAGATATATTTTTTAATTAAAATCCGGAGTTTTAGTAATTTCACAATTTTGTATCGTTCATAATTTAAATAATATGTCTTTATCTTATATACTTTTTAACTTTTTTAATAAATTTCAGGTTGAGATATATATTAATAAAGAAATATTTAACTAGAAAACTACAGGTTTATGAAGTTAAATATTAAAAATATTTTAAAAAACTTTTGCATTTAATTCAAAAAGTACATTTTAATTAAATAAGAACACTTAAACATTTGTAAAGAAACTTTAATTTATTTTTTAATATATAAAACTGCGTTTTTTTTATATATTTTTACACAGTTTTGAATGGTTAAGATCTAAATCAGTTTCATGTTAGTGGCAATAGATGGAGCCACGATGTTTACACTTCCCACTTAATTAGGATGGGTATTTATTATTCTGGAGGAACATCTAAAAAAACAGAATAAACGTGTTTGGCCCTTCCACTTGAACAATTTCTTCCAAGAACATAATCCTACTGACTTTAAACTGAATCGACAATGCATAACCACAACCAGACTACATTTTAAAATTTTTTTTTCCTTTTTATAATTTCCAGAATTATGACTTGTCAAATAAAACCAATTATATTTTTTAGAAAGAAAGAAAAAAAATCATGTAAAAATCCATAAAAATTTATCTTCTCACTCCATCTTTTTTTTATTTTTTATTTATTTTTAACTGAATTAACTAAAAATTTTCACTTTAAAAATACACAAATTTGATTTTTTTGAATTTCTAAAAACACACAAATTAACATCAAAAATTAATTTTTATGTTTATTTTTGTCTGTGTAAATGAATTAATTGATTTTTTTCTAAATTCCACACAAATTTGAGTTTTTGAATTTCTAAAAATATCAGAAATTAGCATCTAAAAATCACCTTTTTGAATTTTTAAAATTTCTAAAACACATAAATTAGCATTTTAAATGTTTTGTTTTGGAATTTTTAAATGGACTTTTAAAATATTTTCACACTAAAACACAAAAGTATGATTTTTTTGTAGTTCTAAAAACCATAAAATAAAATCTAAAAAAAATTATATTTTTGATTTTTCTAATTTATTACTTATTAACGTATTTATATCTTATTAAATTTATAAACGTATTTACATTTAACTACAAAAAAAATTACATAATTTAATTTAATGTTTTTTTTTTTCAAATTGGCCTGAAGTTAAATGCAATTAAATGGAGTTAATTTTAATTAGTATGAAAAAGTTTATTTTTATGACTATTTAACTTCATATTTCTCTTAAATATATAAATATTTTTAAATAATTTTTTTGAAAGAAAAATTTTTTTAAAAAAATCATGTAATCGCTCAACTTTAAATGTAAAAAAATTTGTCTCTTTAGTGTTTTATAGAATTGTGAATTAAATTTTTAAGAAATAAATTCTCAAAAAAATATTTCATACATTTTAAATCAAAAAACAATTTGAAAAATTCATAAAATTGGAAATTTCTAATTAACTTTATTGAGGAAGAGAATATAAATTGATGTTTTAGACTCAGTTTGGAATTTTTTGAAGTTAGAAACTGCTATTTTTAAATCATTATAGTGTGATTTGTAGAGATAAAAGGGGATGAAGTAAATGAGAAAATTCAATAAATTTTAATATTTTTTGAATGTTTGCATGGAAATATTTTTATAAAAACTTTTAATTAATAAATTTTACATACAGTTTCTTTGTTTGCTATTAAAATATTCACAAAAATTTATATTCTTTTGGAAAAATTTGAAGATGTTATAGCATATATCTCTAGACTCATATATAAGAAAAGTATATCTAAGAAAGATTCTATTCTATATTTACTTTAAAGAAAATTCTTTAAATATACTGTATACATATCTGTATTTTTAGAAATTTGTATTTACAAAAATATATACATAAAGAAAAAGGAACCAAATAAAATTTTAAGATATAAAAATTTAAGATTATATATATATAAATCCTAACAGTCACAGAAAAACTGTGCGTTAAGATGCGAGTTGTTTCCTTATTTTATTTTATATTAAAATAGAATAAAAATATTAAATATTTAAAAAAATAAATTATTAATATATTTTCATGAATAAATTTAAGTTTATTTATTTATATACATATTTTTTAGTAATTTAAAAATTTCCTGAAAGTTAGATGCTGATGTCTCTTCAGCATCCCTGGATGTTGGATGCTGGAATGATACTGGAATCAAGTTGTATCTGGCTTATTAAGTTTTCTTTCTGAGTTATTTTTTGATATTATTTTCTAAAAATAGTTGTTTTTTTTTTATATCATTTTATTCAAACTTACCTCAACTAACAGCTTCTCTTCCACATTGTTTTTTTACTTCATGATTTAGCTTCAGTTATCCTCTTCAACTGCATCATAACATATGAGATTTGTGCTAACTTTACTCATTTTTCTCTTAAATATCTAAAAAACAAAAAAAATATTTTATAAACTTGGATTTTTTAGGGAAAACAAAAGTATTAAAGTACTGTATATAAGGGTATATACAAGTTAACTGGATTGTAAGATAATCAAAATAAATTTAAGATAATAAATTATAATTAAGAATGAATTCTTTAATTTCTAAAAAATCTGTTTAATTTATTGTTGGTTTATTCTTTTTATTCATTTTCAAACAATTTATTTAATTTTTATCCTAGATAAATATGATGATAAATTATATTAATTTAGATAAGATTTCCCTTTGATAATTTTATAATTAATTTATTTATTTACTCAATCTTCACTTAAATTTATTTCCTAATTATTTAATAAAACAAATCCTAAAAATTTAATTTTCGAGTCAAAAATTTATTTATTTATCAGATAATAATATTAATTAATTAATTTAAA
>NW_019385390.1:43449-100964 GCF_000671375.1 Centruroides sculpturatus
ATATAAGCAGAAAAAATAATGTATTTTGAATTTTAACTAATTTTTAAAATTAAATTTTAGGGAAGAATTTATAAGATTAAAAAAAAAAACTTAAGAAATTTTAAAAATTAACTTATTTAAACAGTTTTTTAATTCAAAAAATTATTATAAATTCTAAAAAATTACTGAAAATATAAATGTGATACAATTTATATAAGCTCTAGAGTTTTTTTGGAATTTAAACGATTTTAAGTATCTTTTAAGTTGGAAAAATCCAAGGAAATTTTATAAAAGTTCCCCCAAAAAATTCAATATTTAATTAGAATTGAGAGTTGAAAATTCCAGCTATTTATAAGATAACAAAGTAGTCGTAACGATTAAAATCGACGTTTTTCCTCGGTAGCATCCATCTTCTAAAAACTTTGCTTTGATAGATCATGTAAAAATAGTGTTTTTTTTTTTTTTTTGAAACTTTCTATCCTCGGGACACATTCCTAAGGGTAAAACGAGACAAATGGAACAAAAGAAATTAGATTCTTTTTTTCTTTTTATTGATAAATTATATATTTTCTGTAAAACAGATGTCCGGATCTGGATGAATTCGTTGGAATTTCCACAAAATTTCGGGTGTTTATCTCATAAAATATTACTGGAAAGCATGGAAACGAAATTGAACCAACGACATAACTATATTACTTTCCTTCTCTATCCAAAAATATCAAAAACAAAAATTAAAAAAAATTCTTTCTTCGTTTCTAAAAACACAAAAGGTTCTCATCCTCTTATAACTAAGAATATCCATTTTTTTCCTGTAAAAATAACGAAAAAGTCTTATTTTCTTGTAAAAAAAATCATTAATTTACTAATTCAATATTTGTCATTTTTAGATGTTAAAATCTAAAAGTAAAATAAAAGGTTGTCCTGTCAAAAATCGAAAAAAATTTTCACATTCTTTCATAAAAATAAGACGAAAAAACTTACTTTCTATGAAGAAAATCCTCGTTTTATCAATTCAATAATCGAATTTTTTAGATATCAAATCCAAATCACAATAAAATTAGTTGTTTTTTTTATATCCATCTAAAAAAATTCTATTGTTGAATTGATATAACGATGATTTTCTTGATAGAAAGTGAAATTTTTCTTCTATTTTTTATGGAAGGATGCGAGAATTTTTTCTTATTTTATTTTTGGCAGGACAAATTTTCTGTCTTTTTAGATATTAAATCTAAAAATATGACAAAATTCAACATGTCAGGAATAAAAAAAATATTCTCTTCTTCTCTAAAAAAGAAAAGAGGAAAAAATCACTCTTTCTGTTCAAAAATCATTGTTTTTATCAATTTAATAATCGAGTGTTTTAGTTATAAAATTCCAAAAAGATTATAAAATTAAGTATTCTTTGATAATCACCTAAAACAAGTTTTATTTAATGAAAAGGATGAAATTTTTTAGGAGGAAGAAAAGGTATAAGTGAAGTAGAATAAAAAAATCGAGTTTAAAAAATAATTTTCTTAAGCTATAAAAGTTTCAAAAACTTGTTACTCAAACAAAGAAATAAAGATATAAAAATGGACCAACATCCTTCTAATCCTCCCAAAAAAAGGAAGAGAATAATACGTAAAGAACTGATTATGATATTCCCATGTGATACCATTCCAAAAATTTGAATGAAGAAGAAGAGGGAATGACTCGAGAAGAGATCCTTGTCCGATTAGAAAGAGATCACATTTACCTAAATCTCTTGGATAACCGGTTACTATGACAACAACATCCAGTTCCGTTTTCGTTTTCCCAAGAGATGAGGAAGAAAACATTGAATATATATATACTTTGCTCCACTTTCATTATTATTTATTTCTTATATTTACTTTATGAATAATATATTTATATATATAGTTAACATATTTGATTTTTTCGATGAAGTTTTCTTTATTAGTTAAAAACCTCGAAAAGATCAGAGAAATTTTCACTATAAAAAATCATCTCGAGCTTCTTTTATTTATTAAGCATGACCTTTTTTTTCTAATTTCTAAAAACTTATATTGTGTAAAATGTATTTAGTTAACGCATTTCTGTTTTTAGAGCCATTTTATTTGTTAAAACACTCAAAAAATAAGCGAAAATTGCAATATACAAGAATCATTTCGGGTATCTCTTGCTTGTTACGGATGACATTTTTACTAATTTCTAAAATATTTATCATGTTTATCTTTAAAAATTTATGCGTGAATGATTTTTTAGATTGTGTAATTTGATTTTGATTTATTTTTAACTTAGATTTTTATCGCCTTTTCGTGATATTATTATTTTTCTGCGTGACAATTCGAGATCAAATGAGAACATTATACATAAGTTATATATTTATACATAAACACGCAAGCTGTAACAATTATATAAATAGTTTTTATTCGAAATTTATTAAAAATGATGCTGAGTTATTTGTTTCCTTGTTTAAAATTCTAAAATGTAAAAAAAAAAACAAAAAGAATTTATATGTTTAGACCAATATAACATATCGAGAGATAGTTTATATTTTATTATGGAAACCTCATGCAGGATGCTGGAAATCAAAAAAAGTTTTTAGAAAGAAAGCAGATCGATGAATCAAAAACTAAAAATAAAAATAAAAAAGCTGAATAGTATTATTCTTTCTTTTCTAGTTGCATTGCTGATCAGAAGTAACATTGATAGTATAAAACGTCTAAAAAATTCGAATCTTTCTACTTTGAATGATTCCATTTAACTGATTTATGTGCAAATCTATAAAGATTTTATGGATTTTAATTATTAAAATGCTTTCATTATTTAATAATTATTTAAATTATTCTTTAATTTAATCATATAATCGTAAAAAAATCGAAAATAAGCTTCCTATTTGGATTTTTTTTGAATATCTATAAGCGAATCTTTAAGACTTAACTCATGCATATTTGTAAGGATTTTATGGTTTAGGATTATAAAAATATCTTTAATAATTAATATTTGTTTAAATTATTTATTAATTATAACTTATAAATATCAAGAAAATCAAAAATAATTATATAAACTTTGATTTTTTTGAAGATACCAGAGCAAACTTTAATGTATAATACACGCGTATGTGTAAGTATTTGATCACTTTTAATTATTAAAATATCTTAATTACTCGGATAATTACTTAAATTCCTTATTAATTAAGCAATTGAAAGATCAAAAATAATCATCCAACTTTAATTTTTTTTCCGAAGATCAAGAGCAAATCAATTATACTCCATTTATCGATTTCTGTACTTAAATATGCCATTTTAAACTTCAATAATATAAAACTTTTTAATTTATTTTTGTTTTTTTAATTCAAAATGATGTAGTTTTATTCATTTCGAGCAATTCTATAGCAATTTTAGTTAGTTTTATTGGATTCAATCGTTAAAAAACACTCATTTCACCGAAGAGGAATTCATTTAAATCAATGTTATCTTTTAATAGTTGGAAACATCTAATAAAAGCATTTGGTTATCAAAATTTCCATTTTAATATTATTATATTTGTAATTTTTTTCAAAGATAATTTATATTTACGCTTCTCTTAAGTTGAAATATTTTGAAGCATTTATAATTTATACAAAAATCTGGATGATTTTCGACGTATCATAAATTCTTTCTTTCATTTTTTCTTTCTTTTCTAAAGAATAGATTTCTCTGCATTTACAATTTATCAAATAAAATCACTTCGATATTTTCTACTTTTTTTCTAAAAAAAAATACAAATTTTTTCACTTATTTTCCATAATACTTTTATCTAATAATAAGTTATTATCCGTAGAAACAATGCAACAACACGAATCTAAAAAAGCAAAATTTTCTAATGGCATCGAGCAATTTACTTTAATTAAAATATATTGTTTTTGTCATTAGAAAATGTAATTTCTTTATCAAATTTTTATGATTTTTTTAAGGAAAAAAGTAAAATAAACCGAAGTAAGTTTACAGAAAACATCTAAAAACCTTGATGAAGAAATTACATTTATCACATTTTTCCATTTACACAATCTTATAATTGAAATTTTAAGTTAAATCGATATAATTCCTTTATTAAAAAAATCTTTAAAAATCTAATTAAATTGATAAGAGAGATTTTTAGAAGATTTTTTATTCTAAAAATACAGTTTTAAAGTTTTTTCTTCTCTTTTAAGAAAAAAAAACTCTCCAAACAAATCGTTGATCCGGAAGATTTACATGATGTTTGTTTAATCGCCTTAAAGGCAAATCTAATTCTTCATCTGTTACAACAAATTTCAATTGTCTCCAGGTTATCTTCTGTACAGGAAAAAACAAATGATTATATTCTTCTTCCCTTACTTTCTTCCATAAAATAAATGTAGAAATAAAAAAAATCTCTTCTTCCATACTTTACCTTTTATAAATTATCAATATAAAGTCACAAACAAGCTCTAACGACCAGTTGCAACACCCGAAGAATCATCCAAAAATATTGAATCTGGTCTAATAATAACTTTATCATGAATCCTGATTGAAGTTGCTAAATCTTCAACCAAATTTTCACTTGGTTCACTTCTAGGTTATGAGATTTTCGCTGGGATATGGTTATTAGTTTTGTGTTCCTTTCTTCGATTCCTCCGAAAAAAATATCGATAGCATCAGAAAGATCTTGAAAAATATCCATAGCTACAGGTGATGACTCGATTTTTTTTTTCAACGTTTCAAATATTAAACTGGATTGATAAATGTGTAAAATTAAATTTGCGACAATTTACGCTCCTATTTTTTATTATTTTCTTCATTTCTTTTTATATTGCAATATGTATGTATGTATGTATATATGCGCTTTGTTGTGGAAAATGTTGAATATCTTTTTAAAAATCTTCTATAAATTCTAAAAGAGTGCGTATTTAGAAAGTAGAATTTAGAATTTTTTAAAACTATTTTTCAAAACTTTTTGGCTTTACTCTAGTTTTTATTATAAATTATAGGCCTATTGGCCTATATATAGGCTATGTGTGTGGGTATGTGTGTTTTGCTGTGGAAGAAGTCGAGTATCTTCTTAAAAATTCTAAAAATTTTCGATTTTAATTTTGTAAAATGTAAATTTTCAAAAAACTATTTGGATTTTTGTAATTGTATTATTTGGCACTGCTCTAAACTCTCATTAATTTGTAATTTAAGTTTTTTTTTTGGAAGAATTTCGTCTTTTTCTTAAATAATTTTAAACAATTTTGATAGTTTGTAGTAATGTTTTAAATTTTGCGTTTTCAAAATTTTTTTCGAATATTTCTTGATAACTTTTTTAGAAAACTGTAAAATTCTGAGCTTAGTAATAATTAGTAGTAATTCTGAGCAAATTTATTTTCAGTTTCAGAAAATACATATAATGTTTAATTCCAATTTTTTAAAATTTAGTTGATAATTTTTGTATTAAAAATTACTAAAAACTAATAAATTGCAAAAATTTCAGTTAAAATAATTAAATATTTATTATAATATAGAATTTTTATGATTACTTTTGAAGAAAATCGTGTTTATGGAAAGATATTTTCAATTACAGTCGAGTTTCATATGTTTGAATTTCTGTGTTTTTAGATGCGTAACAAAGTACATCAACTTGCATATTTTTCTTTAATTTTAAAAATTCCATATACTTACATTATATGCCAACCATCAACAGCAAGGAGGTCCTAACCAACAGCTTAGAGAGAGAGGAGGAAGGACTGTCAAGATCATCATCATAGTTATGGCGGGTGGGTTTACATCCCTATAACAGCCATTTCCGTTACATTTAAAGTATTTTCTGTTGTTGCTTTGTACATGGCTCGTCTGCTAGTGACATCTGAAGTGTGCTTTCTCCACGTGTACCACACACCACCTAGTGGCATGTGACGTCAGAAATCTAAACACCTCGATCGATAATGGATTACGCTTGTTGGATTCTTCTAAGTCGAGTACACTTGTGACAAAATATCGGCAACTGTTATGAATGTAGATAATTTGTTAACGTTAACGAATGAAGAAATTTGTAATTTATAATGTTAATATACTGTTTTGATGTGTATAAAGTGGAAATTACGCGATTTCAGAAACGTATTTAGTACTTCAAACTTATGTAACTCGCCAGGGGTGCTCTTGAGCATGCTTCAAACGGCTTTGACATTAATTTTTTAATAGATAATTATTAAATATTAATTATAATTGCCATTTTTATGGCCTAAAGTATTATTTCTCAAGCATATCTTAATCGGCGACATTCTTTAATATATTTGAATGAGATCTCAGAAACGCCTAACAGTTGCGAGTTACTGGTGTAAAGTGTCTAAGAATTATAACAAAGAAAACAATACTATTGAAAATATAGATTTATCATTAATATAAACAACTAAAAGTGTATTTTTAGAAACAAATTCGATATTTCATGCAAACCGCTGCATTATGAATATTTAGAATTTTCTGTTGAATTATGAATATCTTAATAAGACAATAGAAGTATAACATTTCCATAAATACTCATAATTAAGGAAAGTTAAAAGCATACATAAACTAATTTCCTTTGTAATATTATTATATATTTATTAACATAATTGAATGTTATTTATTTAGCTGGTTATCGAGGATTTAAAGACCGAATTTATTACAGAATTTATTTGGCCCGCTGTTCAAGCTGGAGCAATATATGAAGGACGATATTTATTAGGAACTTCTTTAGCACGACCTTGTATTGCGAGAGCGTTCATTAAGTTTGCACAAGAAGAAAATGCATCTTACGTAGCTCATAGTGCTACAGGAAAAGGAAATGACTAAATAAGAATTGACAAAAATTTGAGGTTAAATTACTCGTATGTACTGTACTGCACTTACGTTTTTATTCTTATTTACTAGACAATGTCGTATGACCTTCACGTATTTATTATTAAATTTGAATTTTCAGTGTAAAAGTAATTTAAAATTTTTCGATATCATCTCTTATTACTTATTTAAGATTTAACCAAATTTGAATTATCTTTTATTTTTTAATTATTTTTTGCCCTGTGGGCACTAAGAGCGTCTTTTAAATCGTATTCATCGTGGATTCGACCAGATCCACAATAGGGGAGACCGGATGATTAGGAATGAGACCCAACATACCAGGGACAGATTGTACTCCGAAATATTCCAGGAGTTTTTTTCGGCCACTCGGATTCGATCCTAGGTAGGCTGATGCCTTTACCGCCTCGGCCATACCGTCCAAATTTGAATATAGCCTAATATGTTGAACATTCTTCAATCTATCAAAAAATATGGTATACCAAATTAAATTATACTTTCATAAATTTTATTATTATAGAAAGTTTTTATTTAAAAAAAAAC
Organism: Centruroides sculpturatus; assembly: GCF_000671375.1. Taxonomy (NCBI): domain Eukaryota; kingdom Metazoa; phylum Arthropoda; class Arachnida; order Scorpiones; family Buthidae; genus Centruroides; species Centruroides sculpturatus. Next base: position 50,766 of record NW_019385390.1, read on the forward strand.
ATTTGATACTTAACTATATTTTCTTCTAAAATTTAACCAAAACTTACAGTAATATTGATAATATTAAATAGTAACAATCATTATAATCTTTACTGCATTATGAGCTATATTAAATTACTAACAAATAAATTGAATTTTATTTTTAAAAACTTACACTAACTTCGTTTAAAAAATTATAAAATTTTAATGTATAATAATCTGGCAACTCTTACTTATTCGAATAATTTATTTATTTAAACAATCTGGCAACACAAATTTTTAATGTAACGTTGCCAGATAAATAAGCACTAATTGGCAACATTGATTAAATTCAGTCTAAAACTATTTATTTAACAAATTTAAGTGTAAATAAATAAATAAACTATATAATTTTATTATTTTTTCGATTTAAATGATTGATTTATAAATGATTAAATAACAAAAGTCTATGATTAATTCAATTATTCTTTTGAGTCTTTCGATTAAAGTACCGACTTAAAGATATAAAAAAATAAATAATATCGGTAAGACAAAAAGTAGAAAAAATTAGAATAAGAAATAAGCTTATCTTCGTTATGAAAGTAAAATCTTAAGAGCAAATTCGATTGTTTGCTTGGCATCATTGTATAAAGAAAATTCTTGTTTAATCTTTGATGTCCATCTTAGCGTATTGAACAACTAATCCAACAAATTGCTTAAAGCTAGACATGTTTAGAATACTTTAGTCTACATCAATATGTATCTCTTTCCCTTATTTTTTTCCCTATCTTTAATTATTTTATTATATTCACTATTGCCATTTACTAGATTAGATCATTTAGAGGATCATCTTACTCATCAAATAAATTTCCATCGATTGAACTCTTCATAATTCAAAAAAAGAAAACTTGAATAAGAAATTAATTTCCGGTGCTTTCTTCTAAAAAAACATCGTAAATTAATTTCTTATTCAGTTTTATTTGACGAAATCTTTTCTTCAGATGGAAGATACTTTATGGTCACGATATCAAATCATTATTTAGTATAGTCACACCTTTTCGCTAAAGGAAAAATATCAGTAATAACTCTTAACGTTTCTTCAAATAATTATTTTATAAATGTGTTGTACGTTTTTTATATAACATTATACATTTTTAAAGAGTTTTTTCATTGATTTTCTACGTGAATGACTTCTTTAACGTGTTAGATTCGTGAAGATTTCGATTATAAATGATAAATTTAATATCGTTTTGTAAACTATTATGGGAATGGAATCACGATTATTTGAACAATTATTTTTTTATTTAGCCATTATTTTATTTAATATTTTATTTTTTAAGCATGGTTTTAAGCTTGTTTACTGTTTGTCCATTAATTTTTATGGATTAAATTCAAGTTAAAATTAATTGTTGAAAGAGCTTTTAAGAAAGGTACTTGATCTTTAAATTTTATATATTCTACTAGTTTTTGATTCTAAAAAATGCACGTATATACTAAAATTATTGAAATTTAATTTTTTTAGATTCAAAATTCTAACAACACATTAAAGTTTACGAATTATCGAGTGGAAAATTTAATCTTCAACGAAATATTTATGAAAAAAAATTAATCTTATTTAATCAAAATTCGAATCGAATTTTCTTTAAAAAATCAAAATCGATTCGAATTCTAGATTATAAAATAAAAAAAAAAAACTCGCCATTTATCATCCTCTCCGAAAGTAAAATCGAAAGATTTGTATATCATTCTGTTCAATCTAAGCAGAGAAGAGAAGAGGATGCAGTTTGTCGGAAGAGATGGATTTTTTTTAAAAGAATTTTCATCTAATTTTGATATATGTACTTTAAGGCTGATAATTATATTTTATGATCATCGATATCGCTCTACGCGCATTTAAAATTGTTACTTCGCATCAAAGCATCTCTCATACCTCTCGAGTTAAAACAGTAAATTCACTTCCTCTTCCTTTATATAATGACTAAATACAAAAATTATTATCCATAGATCATATAGATTTACTTATTTTACCCGTAAATTTTACAGAATTTTAAATTTAAGAGCTTAAAACTTATAAATTTATATGTTGATCCTTTCGTTCATCATATCTGTCTACATGGAGAACTTATTCTACCAACATAAAATTTCTAAAAAGAAAATTCACTTTTATCTAAAAACATTTTATTTTTATTCATAAACAACAAATAACAATTAATATACGTGTACAATTAAATACAATTAAAAAAACTTCTGTATACGTTTTGCGTATCATAATACTGAAAAACTGGATATATTTTTCAAAATTGATACTAGTTCTTTACTTGTGGGCCTCTTTTGGGGTTCAGAATTCCAGCATTTCTTAGCACAAGCAGCATAAGAATGATCGTGGAATTTAACTAAACAACCGAACTCAGGTCTTACTTGACAAGCAACCACCTACAGAAAAAAAAAATTAATGAAATCACGTGCTAATTTACTATATAGCTCTCTTCCTTTACTTACACTGTATATGAGGGTGTGTAATTCTGTATCCGGATAAGGTATTTCTCTAGTATACAACTGCCACATTAATATACCAAAGGAGTATACATCAGATTTAGGAGTTGGAGTCGAACCCCTTAATACTTCTGGTGCACAATATTTAGGTGTACCGAGTATGCAGAATTGTAAAGATGTTCCCTTTCTTATAGAACAACCAAAATCTGCTAATTTACAATGATCGAAACGCGATACTAATATGTTTGATGGCTTCAGATCTGAGTGAACCACATCGTTACTATGGCAGTATGATATTGCTGAACATATTTGACGACAGAATCTGTAAAAAAGAAAATTGATTTTAATAGCATATAATATTTAAAATAATTACTCCTGGAACCATTATTTTACCTCATTCTTCTGTTAGTTAAGAATCTCTCTGAAGAATCTAGAATTTCTTGAAGACTCCTTTCTCCGCCTATGTCCATAACAATTAAACGAATATTTGTGCGATCCTCGATAGCCAAAATCCTCACTAAATGAGGATGCCGAAGATTTAACGCATTAATTTCTCCTATATTAGGATCTTTAGGCTTTTTACAGATTTTTAAAGCAACAATATCCCCTGATAAATTGTAAAATTCATCAAAAATCATAAAATAATAGAACTGAAATTAAATTTATAAAATATGCAAATTAGATTTTTTTACTTTTTAACTTTCCAGTTACAACCACTCCAAAAGAACCTCTACCGAGTTTTGTAATTCTAGGACCAATTTCTACTTGATGAAGAAGACAGGAACAGCAATTATCTTCGCAAGATTGGCAGAAAGTCCTCTTAGTTTTCAGACAAATGTGATTTTGTGAACCGATTAACAGTGATAGAGTGTGATCATCACACCTTCCTAAACATCTTGTATTCGATATTTCATGATTCCATATGGTTCTACGTACGTGTGAATGTAGTTTCGATACTTTTCGAGTGTCTCCCAATGGACTACAGCGTAATCGTTTCCTGCATTTTGGAGTCAATAGTCGAACAACCTGTCTCCTTAATTTGGGAGATGGAGTGGATCTAAGTTGAGAAATTGGCGAATTACGCCTCACCAGACTCTTAACCACAGACATAAGAATCGATTCAATTAAACTACCAAAGCACGAATCACTCTTCTGCAGCATTAATTTGCATACAGCACGTGTCAAGTTGGGTGACAAATTACGTCTCATTCCTCTACTAAAATATACTCAAAGTTCAAATTAATTCCATTTAATTTTCTGTAATAAATTATAATTTAAATTTCCTATTTTTAAAAATCAATAAATAATATAACTTTAACAATTGCGAATAACGTAATTGTTAAAATTACCAATTAGAAAATATTCAAAAAAAATTTAAATGTCTAAAAAAACCGCAACAAAAAAGCCAAAAAATATAAAAATTAAATGTCAAAAATCAAGAAAAGAATATAAAAAAGATGCAATTTAATAAGATTAATTTATTATTATGATTTTTTTGAAGGAAAATAGGGTATTTTTAGAATAAGTTAAANACGTAAGCATTGGAAATATGTGCAAAAAATAAACAGCAGAATACTGTGTATATATAACTATATATATATGCATATAATTTATAGAAAATAAAGAATTTTTTTTTATTTTATGAGTATATCCTTTCATTAATATGGATGTCAAAGGTAGAGAATGTTTTGGTGATATAATATCTAGGAAAACAAATTCCCATTCCTCTGTACAAGGTTGCAATTTAAAAATACAGAAGAAAAAAATAATAAAAAGATATATCGTGGAAGCTATTTTCAAAGTAGCATCGAGACATGACGAATGGAATAGCTGTCACGAGAAGGTCTATATCTTTGAACAATTGATGACTCTACTACATCCCCAGAATAATCGCTTCCCAATGTGATTTTTTCCTAATCATTAATAAAGAAAAAAATCATTTTAACAATATTAACCAAGTGAAAAGAGGTTGTTTAAATAGTTTTTAAACGAATACACAATAAATTTCTTTATTTTTTAACTTTCTATCCTCAGCGGGATGCGCTCTTTCTGGGATCTCTTCTTACACTTTGCAATCTCAAATTACAAATGGTAGACGAATAGATTCTTTCTTTACTTACCCTTAAAGGAATTTAAATAACGGCAAACACATTTTAGGATCTTTATAAATTTAAATTTGTCAAAGAATGATCGATGGTGTGATTGAGAAAGAAATAAGACTCCAAAAACTGAAGACACAATTTGGTACTTCGCCATTCTAAAATATCTAAATTGGTAATTGAAACTTAAGATACTGAGACTTAGAGGGAGAAAAACAGAAAAAAAGAAGATAGAAAATGAAGCTGAGAATAATTATCTTGTAATCACATCATTGTTTAGGGAATTTTTACTCTTTTTTCTTATTCCTTCTTAGGGGAATTTCTGCTTTTCGTTTATTAACTTATGGCTTTTAATAGAATTTTCTACTTTTAATTACTATTTAAACTTAAAAAACAAAAGTTTAATTCAAATAAAAGATTTTAGTTGATTATATTTGTGTAAATGAAGTTTTTATTATTTAAATATGGCTATTTTTTTAATAAAATTGAAGTTGTTTGAATATGATATGATGTTTATTAAGTTAAATTAAATTTAATATTAAAATTAATGTTGAAAATAAATATTTTATTCTTTATTTACCTATTTTAAAGTTTAAATTAATAATTTAATAAAATTTATCGTCATAAAATCGATTTTCGTGTAGTTCTATGAATACCTGCAACACACACTCCATTAGCCTACATCATTGTGTTCTGTATAGATTCATTATTCTATATTTTTTAATCATTAAAAAATATGGCACGGGGATATTTTTGATGATATAACTACAAATAGAATCCATTTTTTCATTCAAAAATTTAAATTATTTGAAGTAAAATGGGGTTGAAAGATCGTCTATAACTCTATTATCGTGTTTTTACGAGCCAACTTTGTAAAGAAACTCGTATAATTTATTTATTTACATATATATACGTTTAAAATACAAGAAAATTCTAAATTTTTTAAGGATTATAATGTTATAAAACATAAATTATGGTATTATTAAACGAGAGAGGAAGAATAAAAAACATTTCTCGTTTAACGTGAACATAAGAAATGGATATTTGGCAACTCATTGAAGATTATCAAGGTTCTATCAAACTAAAAAAAATAGCCAAAGACCGATAGCAAGATGATGAAATATAAAAATTGAGTTTAAAATCACTAGACTATACTCTAAATGTAATTTTTTTTATGTTGGATCTATTTATTACATGTTTCAATCGATACTTATATATGTGATGGCAAGTAGAGCATTGTAAAAATCAAATAAATTTATTTGATTAGTTGCCCTTTGGGTAAGAGGCCCGTATCCATCTCTTTCGTAAATATCACATAATCGATACAAACTGCCCCAATTCACGTAATTGTCAAAACTTATAAAGGAACTAAAGTTGACTCTTACTTTAATATATTTTTGATGTAGACTAATGCAGTTTTCTAGAAGTTCAATATTTATTTTATTAAACTTTAATAGATTTTTTTAGAGTTTAAAGTTAATCTACAGAGAATTTTTCTCTTTATTTGACTGTTTAAAATTAATCAGGGCAATTTTTGTACAAATGTAGACGTTTAAGATGGGTCATAAAAGTAAACAATCAAGGAAAACGCGTAAACACAAGCAGAAAAATAAGAAGAATAAATGTAAATAACAAAGATAATCAGTAAATATAAGTGCGCAATATTAAATAGTAAAGATAAGTACAGTACACAAATGTAAGCAGAGAGAGATTCATACATAAATATAAAAGGCAGAGCTATGCACATTAACGTAGGAACTAAATATAGATATGTAAAATTAAGAAATTCAGATAGATACATAAGTGTAAGTAGGGAGATAGGTGCATAAAAATAAATAATAAAGATAAGTGTATAAACATAAGCAGGAATGTAGATACACAAGCGTAAATACTGAAGAAGGTGGTAAAAATAAATAATAAATGTAAGTACGCAAACGTAAGCATTGGAAATATGTGCAAAAAATAAACAGCAGTAAAGACAGGTGCATAAACGTTGGCAGTACAAATTGGTACACAAATATAAGTAATGTAATAATACATACCACAGGAGGCATGTGCAGAAACGTACAAACTGAAGATAGGTAGACGACACTAAAATTAAATACACAAGCATAAAAAGTAAAATTACGTACACCAACGTAAGTAATAGTTATACACAAAAATGTAAACAATAATGTTGTATATCAGAAAAACGTAGAGTTTAAACGTACTGTACAGTACGAACAATTCACAAGATAAAAAATATAAAAAAATCACTTAATTTTTTATTATCGAATTGTATTAATTTTTAAAAATATCAAGTAAATGAAGTCATAGTAGGAATACAATTTATGACGGTGCAGAGGTTACGTGACAAGACGACATGTTCTCCTAATGATTCTCTAATGTCTTGTATTGGAATAACTTCGAGTCGGAGTGATGTCCAAATGAGTTTAGTCGACTTTTTTTTTAAATTTCTCCAGAAATTTGTACTAAACGCATTATACTAATTATCGTAAGTGCAACTTTAACATTATTTTAAAAATATGTTCTATTAATAAACCCGTAAAGGATAAGAATCCCACTCGAGTTGAGAGAAAGGTTTTTTTTCTGAATCGATTGAAATGTGGTTTTTTTAAGAAAGAAGATAGAATTAAGTGCAATTGTATGATAATGCAATCTACCTTTTCTTTATCGATCACGTGAATTATCTTTGTACCTGGTACCAATTCGATAAATGAGACATCAAAAAATTTATCTACCTTTGTCTTTCACTGTGTTTTTTTGATGATACCCTCCCGAATTATATAGATTTTTGTGTTAAATACCTGAAAATATCAAAAATTTACATCGTTTGGAATCATTTCGGTTTGGTAGATTTTTTGGGGGAAGAATTTTTTTTAATTTTTTAGAAAGATGAAGTAATGAGCTTTTAATGATGTCGAGAACAGTAATAAGTAGTCCATTAGTGTGTTAATAATCATACTAAACAAAAGCACTAAGTGTCGAGTCGGTGTTTTCGGTTGAGTTTTCAGTTCAGAAATCGCTTATATTCCACCGAGTTTTAATTTTTCCTCAGGCTTCGACAGCGAAAGGGTGTTTGTTGTTAGTCATTTAAATAACTAATTTAGTTGAAGACATGTTTCCATGTGATGAAACTAAAAAACAAAAATGAGTAAACAAATATATAAATTTTACCATTTTTCAAAATTATAATTTCTTTCCTTCTTAATTGAACTTATTTCTTGAGGATATCCGGAGTAAGGAGATGGCATAAGAATCTTCAATTTTTACTGTTGAAGAGTAAAAACAATAGAATTATTCTGATTTTTCTTGAGTATTTTGAAGCATTCTTCTTATTGAACATTGGAAACTGCAATGATTTTCTTTCTTGAGGCCATCCAGAGTAGGAAGATTATACAAGAATCTTCATTTTTGTACTGTTTAACAGTAAAATTTCATACATTATCCTGCTCTTTTTGATTTTTATGAATGCTTCTGAAGTACTCATCTCGCTTTCTCTCTTCTCCTGTTGAACCTACTGTATTTTTGAAGCACACAATCAATTGCAACTCTTATAAACTCTTATATCAACTTTTAATTTTGATTAAGATCTTTTAAGAATAAAAGTAAAGAACTTGAGTTTTACTTAACATCAAGTAAACGTAATATTTAATTGTAATTATGAATATTTTGAAAGCATGGTACCTGTTGAAAGTCTTTCATCGGCAAAATTTTAATTATATGATAATTTTTAAAAATCTTTTTATGAAGCGTTTATAGATTAATAAGATTTTTAAGCTAATTTTAATTATAAGAACGTTTGAACAATTTTGAAGTACAATTTTTGTAGAAAACACCACTTCTCGTATCAAAATAACAGTCGATTTTATTAAAACTTTTGAGAATTTTATTGAATTTTTAAGCTTAAAATAAAAAAATCGTTCAACTATTATTAATGTTACAAAAAATATATAATTATTTATAGTAATAAGCTCCGTCAAAAATTATTCCTTACCACAAAATCAGTTATATCTTACTAAAAAATTATTAATTTTTTAAAAATGTCTATATTTTCTAAATTAATTTTTAACATTAATGAAATTATCTGACAATTTTTAATCGTAAAAATAAAAGCTTGAACTGTCTCGAAGCAGTTTTCTTTACTGACAACGATTTCTTGAATTGAAATCAATTGAAATTCGTTGTCAAGATGTAAATTTCGTTACGATTTTTTGTGATTTTTATTAAGTTTTTTAACAATTAAATGCAATGAAATCATCTAGTTTTACTTAATATATTTTTAATAAGATTTTTAGCAGTTGTGGAATAAAGTTCTTGCTGAAAACACCTTCTTCATGCAAGAAAATTCAATTACAAGACGATGAACATTTGTCATTTTTATGAAGGAAAAAAAAAAGCGAAAGGGTTTGTTCATTATTTTCCTGATAGGACCAATAAACAAGAATCCAGATTGCTCGGCTTAATCTATTTTAAATTTGCAGACACCGAGCAAACCACTTCCAGACCATTTGCCATTAAAGAAGTGTCTTTCCACTTGATCACCCTTACGTGTGCGGTGAACTAGTGGCTCATGTCTGCAATATATCACTGTAAGGAAAGACAGGAGGTATGTATGGGACAATGGTTGGCATCTGTCCTCTGACAGACACTCTACACTTTATGACACTCGCAGGAACCAGAAATTTTACGACAGTTAATATATATAACCCCTAAGCTCACATAGAAACTGTGTGGATACACACACACACACAATAACCAATTTTAATTTTGGAAAGGACAACTTTGATGTTTAATTTTAGAATTTTACGAGAGATATTTGATTTCTACCTTTTCTAATATTAAATAAATACAGTTTTTCTTACTCTAAATGACCCTAAAATGGGTACAAAACTTAAAAATTCGACTCTTTTAAATGGGTTTAAAGTCGTCGCAGAAGGGTCAAGTTTGCTGCTAACTGATGTATCAAAATTCAAAATTTCTAGTGATGGTGTTTGGCTTTACGATGCTTTTCTACGTAGTGGAAATTCGTCTCATAAACACGTAACATTTATTAGTCTCACGAGTCTGGTATGAGTGTCACATAAATCGTTTAGTTGACTTTGTGCAAACTCCATTACGTGCAGCAGAAGTTGATGATGGTTGGAGAATTGTTTCTAAGATAATGGAATCTAACTACTTTTCTTTTTAAAATTCGTTAGTATACCTGAACCTATCTACTGTAAATTTACAGGTTAAGAGATAAGATAATGAGATAAGTTGGGGGATTAACAAGACATAAGAAGAAAGTTGTTAGAGTGGCGAGCTTCTATATTTAGAAAGCGATGAAAATTGCATTATATTCGACTAAAAATGGTCCATATTTTACAGGCTTTGCTAAGAAAATTGGTAGAAAGATTGGACTAATCGAATTATAAACATTAAAAAGAATTTTTATGTAGCGGAGTGAACGTCATTAATTTTGTAAGAGTATAATCAATGGCCGAGGAGTTTACAAAAATCATTAAAGTTTGTAAGGTGATTGATACTATTTTCGTATACAATTTTCTTCAATTTAAATCTGTTCTCGATCCCCTTTTCTCTTTTACTCAAACTTGTCATTACGTCTAGTGCCATTTGCCACCAACATCCATCTTCGAACACCTTGTCAACGACAACAAGGGCTGAATAAATGGTTAGTTCCGGATAGTGACGTCAAATTTCTCAACTAACACACACCGGAAGTGTAATTACTGCACGTCACGTGACTCGGGGTGGTCGGAACGGGTCGTAATGCCAAGTCTTTCATTAAGGCATCTGTGAAATATGGAGTAGGCAATGGAAGTAGAAGAAAAATGATAAGACAAGAAAATGACTGTGTTGTTGACTGTAATCACAAGGTATCTATTGTCAATCTAAAGTTTTTGACTAATGAATGAATTCTAACAAATTTTTATCTAAAATTCGATCGATACAAATATATTTTTCTTCAATTTTTTAAGCTGCTTAACGTTTACTTCATCCATCTTTCCACAGTTTTCAACCTTTCTCGATACATAAAATTAGAAAAATTTATTAATTCAACATTCTTTTAATTCAAATAAATCATTTTTTTATTATTTAGAACTAATTGAGACTCCAAAAATCTCATTAGAATGAAATATTTTATGAAATTTCAATAAATAAAAAGATTTTCTTAAAGTTAGTTAGCGTTTATTCTAAGCATCTTTCTGAAGTTATCAACTTTTTTCCAGACAAAACTTAACAAAATTTTATAGTGTTTTAATTCAAAAATCAATTATTTTATAATTCAAAACTAAAATACTAAAAATATTCTTGTTAGAATTAACAGTAGGCTATATTAAAAACATTTATTTGGATTGGTCAATGCTTATTTTTCACGTCTTTTGACAACAATTTACAAAAAATCTACAATGTTTTCATTTAAAAAATTCAAACTTTTAGTATCTGGTATTAATTAGAATTCCAAGAAACTCATCAGAATGACATCTTTTATAAAATTCCAGTAAATAAAAAGATATTAATTACTATAATGTCTTCCTGTTTGATAAGTTCGAAAATGAAGCTTATCAAAACAATCTCTTGGAACAATAGCATCTAAGAAAACAAATAAGATAATAATAATAATAAAGAAAAAATTTCATTTTTAAAACTACAATTCTTTTTTGATCAAAATATTATTATTTGTCTCATCTAAAAATGACAGAAACTCATTTGTACACGTCAAAAACAATATTAAGTACAGCGAATCACAAGATTTAGATTAAATAAATAAATATATATATATATATATTTGTAATGATGTAAAGCGTAAAATTTTAGAAAGAAACTTCGGTTTTTTTGGATAAATTTTCCATCTAAAAATTCCCCCAAGCCTTTTTCTTTTTATGATTTCTTTATCATATTTAGTTTATATCGTGACTACAACATATTTATTTAAACATAATTCAATTATTATTAAATCATTTTATTAAATAAACAATAATTTATTCGACGAACGAATTCTTTTTTTTTCATAGAAACAAAAAACAAATGAATGTTTTTTTTTATTTTGAAAAATTGCTACATTTGTCTAACTGTCCGCATTTAAAATCGATAGTGGATAGAAAAGTAATTTATATATATTTATTTATTTATTGATCCACTAAAATAGATTTTTTTTAGTTAAATTTTTTTTAAAAATTTTATTTGTTTTTTTTTATTTTCTGTATTCTAAAAAGTAAGAAAGGAAAAGGGAATTTAATTGTGATTTTATTTGTAGATTCTAAATGTAGTGTGTGTGTCTGTGTGTGTTTTCTTTGGAATATTTATGTAAATTTTGTGTATTTTTGAAATATTTAAGCAAATTTAGATGCATTTTAAACAAATTTGCTTAAATGTTACACCAAATTTATAAAATACAATGAAATTTTAATACATATTCCAATAATATACCAAAATTTGCTTAATTATTCGAAAAAATTAATCTAAAATTGTTTAAATATTCCAAAAACTACAAAAAAATTTGCTTGAATGTTCGAAAAGATTTATTTAAATTATTTAAATGTTCGAAAAATATACCAAAATTTGGTTGAGCATTCGAAAAACTGCATTTAAAATTGTTTAAATATTTCAAAAACTAACAAAATTTGCTTGAATATTTGAAAAAAGGTATATAATATTGTATAAATATTCCAATAATATACCAAAATTTGCTTATTTATCCTAAAAAATAAGCCAAATTTTGTTTAGCTTTTCAAAAATACATCTATACATATTTACGTTATCGAAAAACACGTCTCACTTTGTTTACACTTTCAAAAAATGCATCAGAACAATCTTTTACTATTCCAAAAAATATATTCCCATTTACTTAAATATCGTAAACATGCACTTCATATTTTTAAAATATCCTAAAAAAAAACACTAGCATTTCTTTATATATTGAAAAAATGCGCTTAAATTGATCACAATTTCCTTACAAATCCTGAAAATACTCACTTTTTTTTAGATAAACGACAAATTAGTTACATTTTTATCATATACTATTTAATTTTTTACATATTAAGGATGTTGGGCATCATAAAATGAGTAAAATAACAAAATTTTTAGAAGCGTTATAACGAATAATGACAAAAGATATATCTAAGACGTGACGTTAGCGGAACACAAGGGAGACTCTAGAGAGTGAGTCTCTTTGGACTCCATTCCACGTGATGTATTGTCTCATCCTGGTCTTCTCGAGACTCCCGACTTTACGAAACAAACACTCTATTAGTGGATTATGACAAATCACAGATTCCCTCGATGATTTTAGCAAAGGTACAACTTCTCTCTTCTTAGACTTTTCCAAAGATTTCTTTTTAAAATCTACGGTGTTTTTAGAATCGTAAACTAAATATACATAAATAAATTTATTAAAGTTATTAAAATTTAACTCGAGATTATTTCAAAAGCATAAAATTTTAAGTAAATAGATTAAGTGATGCTGGATAGACACGTGATGCTGGAAGATGCTACACCAGGAAAGATGCTTTTTTTTTATAAATAAAATGAAATTTTCTTTTAAAAATACAGAAATATATATTTTTTAGATTAAAATACGCTTGAAATTTTGGTAAAATTTCAATTTAAAGGAATAAAATTTTATGTTAATATAATAAGTGATGTTGGAAGGATGTAGTGATGTTATATCTAGAGATTGGCTTTTTATATAAAAAAAATAATTTAAAAAAATACAAAATAGTGTTTTTGCGATTAAAAATACATTTCAAACCTCATTTTTTAAAGAAATAAATATTGATTTACAGTTAAATTTTTACAGATTTTATCAAACGAAACTAGTTTTGTTAGTTGACTATCTGGCATCAATTTCTCTTCATCCTCTTAAGTTGGACTGGAAAATAAATCGTGTTTTGTCGAAGCAAAAGGTGTCTTTGGCACGGATGTCCGTAAACAGTGCTCACGAGATAAAAATATAGCAAGCAACGTCAAACTTCCTATAGCCTTCTGGTTTCCCAATAGCTACATCAGTTCTCGTTAGAATCTCCCATCCTCTGTCTCTAGCGATTTTATTGTCTTCATAAGTCAGCGTGTCTTTCGTTGTTTTTACAGGGATATAACAATACTTTGCTCGGATTTTTACGCTTTTTTTCCGCTTTAAATCAAAGAAAGCAATGAAAAAGTACTCATTTCTAAGATAGCTTCCAGTTGATAGCTATCTTTCTAAAAAACTTCGATAGGAAGTTATTTACAGATAATACACCTAATAGTAATAATATTTATGAAAATATTATATAAAGCTGCCAATATTTTTTTTAAATATACCATTCGACAAACGATCGGTGAGGTTTTATTAAAGAAAAGTGCGTAAAAATGAATATTTTTGCATAAAATCCCATCTAGAAACGTTTAAGCATCACTTAAAGATTGGGAAGATGAATGTAGAAAAATACGGAGAGCGTACACAAAATTAAATAAATTATGTAAAACAAGTATTAAAATAAATATTAAACATACACACGAAAGATACAGAGTGATTTTCAAGGTACCATTTTAGAAAATTTGTCTCTTAAAATGAAATCGAAAACTGAAAACACACCATAAACAAGCAATGTCAAGATGTAAAGGTGCGTACAAAAAATAAGGAGTGTGTACAGAAAATAAATAAAAAATTTAAAATTATTAAGAAAATAAATATTTGACATGTCTATGAAGGATAAAATTAACGTTATCAACGGAAATTTACCAATAAAACCAAGATCAAGAATTGAAACCATAGTATAAATTGACTAAAGATGTATACAAAATACACGAATAATATAGAATAAATATGAAATTTAAGTAAAACTATTAAGAAAAATATATATTATACACACAATTGAAGGATAAAGATCGATTTTAAAAGTTCCTTCAGCGAAAATTTTCTTCTAAATTTTAACTTGAAAATTGAAATCAGAACATAAATTGACTGAAGTAGTAGTTCAAGATGCATACAATAAATATAGAATTCGCATAACTACCAAGAAAACTAAATAATAGCCATATCTATAAAGAATAAGAATGTATTTTTAAGTTATCATAAACGAAAATTGGTCCATAAAATTAAGATCAAAAATTGAAATCTTAGCATAAATTGACTGAATATGCTTGCAAAAATATGCGGAGAGCATACAATAAATATATAATTTAAGTAAAATAACCAAGAAAAATAGATAGTAGACACACCTGTGAAGGATCGAGATCGATATTTAAGTAAGTACCAACGAAAATTGGTCCTTAAAATTGAGGTCAGAAGATTGAAATCCTAGCATAAACGAGTAAAAAAGTGGTCTTTCCGACTACAATTTTTAGTAGAAAAATATAATTCAACGACTTGTTTATGAGTTGATTTTCTAGGAAGAATTTAAGTATAATTGAATTTTTGTCGTTTATCACTGGCAGAAAAATGAAAAAATAAAGAAAAAAATCCCAGAAGAGAGTCTATCTAAATAACATCATTTATGAATTACGAGGAGTTTTATATAAAGTAATAAAAATATTTTTACGATTATCGAAGCGTAATATATACGGAAGATAAGGTCTTTCTAGTTGGAAATTTTAAGGGAAATCTTTATTAATTTGTTAAATATAAACATTCACACCATTATAAATCGTTATATACGTTAGATATTAGTCGAATGTCATTCTATCTCAACATATTTATCACAATTAATGCATTCTAGAACGATCGTTCAAGACACCCTTCATATGTAGCTTTTTAATTAACACGGTTGTTAATGAAGTGTTCACTCTCTAAACTAATTAGCACTAATTGGAGCAAGAGGTGGAGTCTACTTCCGGACAACACCAAAAGAGAAACTACAAATTTTTTTCCTCTCTTGTTTCAAGGCATTTCTTAATTAAAATTATTTTATAAAATCAAAGAAGAAGAATGGATATTATCAAAAATATCAAAAACGTAAGTAAATATAACTTAATTTGCTATCTGCGTCGAGATATTGGAGCTAGGTGATGCTGAATTTGACTGTTCTAGAACATTTTAACTCTGGAAATTTCAAGAATTGTAAGAGGTATTTAGGTTAAATATCTATAAATTTGAGTTGATTTTTACACAGAATTTCATAATTTGGGGTTGGTAAATTATCGTATTAATCTGATATTGTTTGTTGTCTATGAGTAAGAGTTCAACTGTTACTAGAAATTTTAGACCATCTGCAAGTTATTTTTCTGAAAAAATAAAGAAGTGTGGTGCTAATTTTGTAGTTTTTACATACGGTAATTGTAGTTTAGGTTAATATTTAGAGCGTAAATATAACTTGAAGACGGTGATTTATTAGTTTGTTGTGTATGAGTAAGAGCTTAACTGTTGTAGAAATTTTAGGTTTTCTAGAAATTATTTTGAATAATAAAAGAGAATGTCATAAATTTTTTGTATATAAAATTGTTTTTAGTTCATAATGTCTATATTCTAAAAATACAACGGTGTAAAAATAATTGATAATTGAGGTGAGTTGTCGTATATAATTAACATGAATTCTTTAATTTTTCTAAAAGTTATTTTTAAAAAAATCAAAGAAGAATGATACTATTTGTATTTTTAGATGAAGTAGTTGTAATTTAAGTTGTTATACGATTTTCTAAATGTAATTATTTTTTAAATCTACCAAAATTAATATCATTTTTATGTCTTCAGAAGAAAAAATTGGACATCAAATCGATTTCTATAGTAAAAAAATATACATATCTAAGAAATGGTACATTGTGGCAAATTAATCTATTTAATCCCTACCATGGCTTCTCCACTTACGAATGAATGCATCGGTTTAACAGGCATATTATTTAATTTTCTAATTATAATTTAAGAAAATAGAACGATTGTGTGTTTTCAGAAGAAAAAACTTCGGCTTTAATTGGTGTTTGTATCAAGATAGAGTTGTTCGGTTAGTTAGAAAACGTTGTGTTGTGGCGAATTGTCGTGTTAATCCTACCATTGGTTTGCTGTTTATGAGTGCAGAGTGCATTAGCTTAACCGTCCATGTTACACTGATCTAGAAATCTCCATTGGCCTAAGCGACTTGTAATCGTATTACCAATGATGAACACATTGTTCCTTTGGCAGATGTAGCTAATTACAACATCCCAGTACAAGTCACGAACTTGTCACAGCATCCAAGATGTCCCATAAGAGGGAGATGCGCTACAAAATTACAATACGTTTCAAGTTAGTCTTTTTGGGAATTGCACGATTTGATTTCGCAGTTAAATACATAAAATTAAGCAAAATTAATTATTATTTTATAAACTTTTAATAGTATCTTTACCTTAGAGACGTTGCTTAAACTATAAATTAACATATTAGAGAGAAGATATAATGATTTAAATACATTAATAGACTTGATGTTATGTTAAATAATTCTCATTAATATGTAAATTATAATTATATCGATGTTTAAACAGTATCTTTAGTGAATTTAATATAAAATAATTCGGTAGAATTCATTGATTTCTGCCAATTTCCATTAGAAATCTCTTCTCTTACTGATGAGGATGGGTGTGGACTTTTACGTATCGCAAGTAAAAGTAATTATACCTTTCTCGTCTTAATTAAGAAAAGTTCGAAAATTTCTCGAATGGCAAACAAATTTCCAACAACTATACTTTAGTATTCGACTATATTTTAATGGATCTAATCAAATTTTGAATGGTAGTTAAGGGCGTTATGCAGTGAAGCCAACTTTAACGGTAACTAAACACGCAAATAATTACGAATATCTGCAATAATTTTAAAAAATTTATATTATAATTGTATTTAAAATATTCGAAAATTTTCAAGAATTTAATAAAACAAATTTTTATAAAATTAAAATACAAATTTTTCATTTTAAACACTCTTTTACAGGTATATATTATATTCTTTTCCTGGACGTTACTTTTGATATGCATATTTAACCTTTTGTTTAAAATTTAGAATATATTAAATTTGAAAGTGTTTAAATGAGATTTTTAAAAAAGAATCTTTTAACTTTCTTCTTAAATTATACAATTCTTCATATTTTAATAACTCGGATGCTTTTTTAAAAAAAGCAGAAGTGATGCGGGGGATGCTCAAGATCAACATCCGGATGCATCATGTACGATTGGAGGAGTGTGTGAAGCAGGTAAAAAGTATGAGTTTTATTGATGTGACCTAAATTCTAAGCAAGTTTTAGATTCCTTTGCAAATTATTGATTCTTTTTTTTCCTTATACCACTCGTATAAAGTGCAGATTTTCCAATCTCAAACTAGCTCATAAAGGAAACAGATAAATAACCTATCCAACACGGAGGAGGTTCTGTAGTTTATCTTTGCTTATTCGCCTTTGGGAGTGATATGATCTGTCCACTTTAGCAGCTCTGGTCAACACCACCGAGCCAAGTTATTGGCTAAGATGTTTGTCTACGATAGACACACTTCAGCGCTTCCTTATGTCATCCTATAGGATACCATCTTAAAGCTCCACATATAGCAAACAATAAATCAAAAAAATATTCATTGCCCATTGTTTTATAAAAATCTTTTATTTATCTTAAAAAATCAAACTTAAATATATTTTTTACAATCTCTGTCATATNAAATTATTCCTTACCACAAAATCAGTTATATCTTACTAAAAAATTATTAATTTTTTAAAAATGTCTATATTTTCTAAATTAATTTTTAACATTAATGAAATTATCTGACAATTTTTAATCGTAAAAATAAAAGCTTGAACTGTCTCGAAGCAGTTTTCTTTACTGACAACGATTTCTTGAATTGAAATCAATTGAAATTCGTTGTCAAGATGTAAATTTCGTTACGATTTTTTGTGATTTTTATTAAGTTTTTTAACAATTAAATGCAATGAAATCATCTAGTTTTACTTAATATATTTTTAATAAGATTTTTAGCAGTTGTGGAATAAAGTTCTTGCTGAAAACACCTTCTTCATGCAAGAAAATTCAATTACAAGACGATGAACATTTGTCATTTTTATGAAGGAAAAAAAAAAGCGAAAGGGTTTGTTCATTATTTTCCTGATAGGACCAATAAACAAGAATCCAGATTGCTCGGCTTAATCTATTTTAAATTTGCAGACACCGAGCAAACCACTTCCAGACCATTTGCCATTAAAGAAGTGTCTTTCCACTTGATCACCCTTACGTGTGCGGTGAACTAGTGGCTCATGTCTGCAATATATCACTGTAAGGAAAGACAGGAGGTATGTATGGGACAATGGTTGGCATCTGTCCTCTGACAGACACTCTACACTTTATGACACTCGCAGGAACCAGAAATTTTACGACAGTTAATATATATAACCCCTAAGCTCACATAGAAACTGTGTGGATACACACACACACACAATAACCAATTTTAATTTTGGAAAGGACAACTTTGATGTTTAATTTTAGAATTTTACGAGAGATATTTGATTTCTACCTTTTCTAATATTAAATAAATACAGTTTTTCTTACTCTAAATGACCCTAAAATGGGTACAAAACTTAAAAATTCGACTCTTTTAAATGGGTTTAAAGTCGTCGCAGAAGGGTCAAGTTTGCTGCTAACTGATGTATCAAAATTCAAAATTTCTAGTGATGGTGTTTGGCTTTACGATGCTTTTCTACGTAGTGGAAATTCGTCTCATAAACACGTAACATTTATTAGTCTCACGAGTCTGGTATGAGTGTCACATAAATCGTTTAGTTGACTTTGTGCAAACTCCATTACGTGCAGCAGAAGTTGATGATGGTTGGAGAATTGTTTCTAAGATAATGGAATCTAACTACTTTTCTTTTTAAAATTCGTTAGTATACCTGAACCTATCTACTGTAAATTTACAGGTTAAGAGATAAGATAATGAGATAAGTTGGGGGATTAACAAGACATAAGAAGAAAGTTGTTAGAGTGGCGAGCTTCTATATTTAGAAAGCGATGAAAATTGCATTATATTCGACTAAAAATGGTCCATATTTTACAGGCTTTGCTAAGAAAATTGGTAGAAAGATTGGACTAATCGAATTATAAACATTAAAAAGAATTTTTATGTAGCGGAGTGAACGTCATTAATTTTGTAAGAGTATAATCAATGGCCGAGGAGTTTACAAAAATCATTAAAGTTTGTAAGGTGATTGATACTATTTTCGTATACAATTTTCTTCAATTTAAATCTGTTCTCGATCCCCTTTTCTCTTTTACTCAAACTTGTCATTACGTCTAGTGCCATTTGCCACCAACATCCATCTTCGAACACCTTGTCAACGACAACAAGGGCTGAATAAATGGTTAGTTCCGGATAGTGACGTCAAATTTCTCAACTAACACACACCGGAAGTGTAATTACTGCACGTCACGTGACTCGGGGTGGTCGGAACGGGTCGTAATGCCAAGTCTTTCATTAAGGCATCTGTGAAATATGGAGTAGGCAATGGAAGTAGAAGAAAAATGATAAGACAAGAAAATGACTGTGTTGTTGACTGTAATCACAAGGTATCTATTGTCAATCTAAAGTTTTTGACTAATGAATGAATTCTAACAAATTTTTATCTAAAATTCGATCGATACAAATATATTTTTCTTCAATTTTTTAAGCTGCTTAACGTTTACTTCATCCATCTTTCCACAGTTTTCAACCTTTCTCGATACATAAAATTAGAAAAATTTATTAATTCAACATTCTTTTAATTCAAATAAATCATTTTTTTATTATTTAGAACTAATTGAGACTCCAAAAATCTCATTAGAATGAAATATTTTATGAAATTTCAATAAATAAAAAGATTTTCTTAAAGTTAGTTAGCGTTTATTCTAAGCATCTTTCTGAAGTTATCAACTTTTTTCCAGACAAAACTTAACAAAATTTTATAGTGTTTTAATTCAAAAATCAATTATTTTATAATTCAAAACTAAAATACTAAAAATATTCTTGTTAGAATTAACAGTAGGCTATATTAAAAACATTTATTTGGATTGGTCAATGCTTATTTTTCACGTCTTTTGACAACAATTTACAAAAAATCTACAATGTTTTCATTTAAAAAATTCAAACTTTTAGTATCTGGTATTAATTAGAATTCCAAGAAACTCATCAGAATGACATCTTTTATAAAATTCCAGTAAATAAAAAGATATTAATTACTATAATGTCTTCCTGTTTGATAAGTTCGAAAATGAAGCTTATCAAAACAATCTCTTGGGATTGGTCAATGCTTATTTTTCACGTCTTTTGACAACAATTTACAAAAAATCTACAATGTTTTCATTTAAAAAATTCAAACTTTTAGTATCTGGTATTAATTAGAATTCCAAGAAACTCATCAGAATGACATCTTTTATAAAATTCCAGTAAATAAAAAGATATTAATTACTATAATGTCTTCCTGTTTGATAAGTTCGAAAATGAAGCTTATCAAAACAATCTCTTGGAACAATAGCATCTAAGAAAACAAATAAGATAATAATAATAATAAAGAAAAAATTTCATTTTTAAAACTACAATTCTTTTTTGATCAAAATATTATTATTTGTCTCATCTAAAAATGACAGAAACTCATTTGTACACGTCAAAAACAATATTAAGTACAGCGAATCACAAGATTTAGATTAAATAAATAAATATATATATATATATATTTGTAATGATGTAAAGCGTAAAATTTTAGAAAGAAACTTCGGTTTTTTTGGATAAATTTTCCATCTAAAAATTCCCCCAAGCCTTTTTCTTTTTATGATTTCTTTATCATATTTAGTTTATATCGTGACTACAACATATTTATTTAAACATAATTCAATTATTATTAAATCATTTTATTAAATAAACAATAATTTATTCGACGAACGAATTCTTTTTTTTTCATAGAAACAAAAAACAAATGAATGTTTTTTTTTATTTTGAAAAATTGCTACATTTGTCTAACTGTCCGCATTTAAAATCGATAGTGGATAGAAAAGTAATTTATATATATTTATTTATTTATTGATCCACTAAAATAGATTTTTTTTAGTTAAATTTTTTTTAAAAATTTTATTTGTTTTTTTTTATTTTCTGTATTCTAAAAAGTAAGAAAGGAAAAGGGAATTTAATTGTGATTTTATTTGTAGATTCTAAATGTAGTGTGTGTGTCTGTGTGTGTTTTCTTTGGAATATTTATGTAAATTTTGTGTATTTTTGAAATATTTAAGCAAATTTAGATGCATTTTAAACAAATTTGCTTAAATGTTACACCAAATTTATAAAATACAATAAAATTTTAATACATATTCCAATAATATACCAAAATTTGCTTAATTATTCGAAAAAATTAATCTAAAATTGTTTAAATATTCCAAAAACTACAAAAAAATTTGCTTGAATGTTCGAAAAGATTTATTTAAATTATTTAAATGTTCGAAAAATATACCAAAATTTGGTTGAGCATTCGAAAAACTGCATTTAAAATTGTTTAAATATTTCAAAAACTAACAAAATTTGCTTGAATATTTGAAAAAAAGGTATATAATATTGTATAAATATTCCAATAATATACCAAAATTTGCTTATTTATCCTAAAAAATAAGCCAAATTTTGTTTAGCTTTTCAAAAATACATCTATACATATTTACGTTATCGAAAAACACGTCTCACTTTGTTTACACTTTCAAAAAATGCATCAGAACAATCTTTTACTATTCCAAAAAATATATTCCCATTTACTTAAATATCGTAAACATGCACTTCATATTTTAAAAATATCTTAAAAAAAAACACTAGCATTTCTTTATATATTGAAAAAATGCGCTTAAATTGATCACAATTTCCTTACAAATCCTGAAAATACTCACTTTTTTTTAGATAAACGACAAATTAGTTACATTTTTATCATATACTATTTAATTTTTTACATATTAAGGATGTTGGGCATCATAAAATGAGTAAAATAACAAAATTTTTAGAAGCGTTATAACGAATAATGACAAAAGATATATCTAAGACGTGACGTTAGCGGAACACAAGGGAGACTCTAGAGAGTGAGTCTCTTTGGACTCCATTCCACGTGATGTATTGTCTCATCCTGGTCTTCTCGAGACTCCCGACTTTACGAAACAAACACTCTATTAGTGGATTATGACAAATCACAGATTCCCTCGATGATTTTAGCAAAGGTACAACTTCTCTCTTCTTAGACTTTTCCAAAGATTTCTTTTTAAAATCTACGGTGTTTTTAGAATCGTAAACTAAATATACATAAATAAATTTATTAAAGTTATTAAAATTTAACTCGAGATTATTTCAAAAGCATAAAATTTTAAGTAAATAGATTAAGTGATGCTGGATAGACACGTGATGCTGGAAGATGCTACACCAGGAAAGATGCTTTTTTTTTATAAATAAAATGAAATTTTCTTTTAAAAATACAGAAATATATATTTTTTAGATTAAAATACGCTTGAAATTTTGGTAAAATTTCAATTTAAAGGAATAAAATTTTATGTTAATATAATAAGTGATGTTGGAAGGATGTAGTGATGTTATATCTAGAGATTGGCTTTTTATATAAAAAAATAATTTAAAAAAATACAAAATAGTGTTTTTGCGATTAAAAATACATTTCAAACCTCATTTTTTAAAGAAATAAATATTGATTTACAGTTAAATTTTTACAGATTTTATCAAACGAAACTAGTTTTGTTAGTTGACTATCTGGCATCAATTTCTCTTCATCCTCTTAAGTTGGACTGGAAAATAAATCGTGTTTTGTCGAAGCAAAAGGTGTCTTTGGCACGGATGTCCGTAAACAGTGCTCACGAGATAAAAATATAGCAAGCAACGTCAAACTTCCTATAGCCTTCTGGTTTCCCAATAGCTACATCAGTTCTCGTTAGAATCTCCCATCCTCTGTCTCTAGCGATTTTATTGTCTTCATAAGTCAGCGTGTCTTTCGTTGTTTTTACAGGGATATAACAATACTTTGCTCGGATTTTTACGCTTTTTTTCCGCTTTAAATCAAAGAAAGCAATGAAAAAGTACTCATTTCTAAGATAGCTTCCAGTTGATAGCTATCTTTCTAAAAAACTTCGATAGGAAGTTATTTACAGATAATACACCTAATAGTAATAATATTTATGAAAATATTATATAAAGCTGCCAATATTTTTTTTAAATATACCATTCGACAAACGATCGGTGAGGTTTTATTAAAGAAAAGTGCGTAAAAATGAATATTTTTGCATAAAATCCCATCTAGAAACGTTTAAGCATCACTTAAAGATTGGGAAGATGAATGTAGAAAAATACGGAGAGCGTACACAAAATTAAATAAATTATGTAAAACAAGTATTAAAATAAATATTAAACATACACACGAAAGATACAGAGTGATTTTCAAGGTACCATTTTAGAAAATTTGTCTCTTAAAATGAAATCGAAAACTGAAAACACACCATAAACAAGCAATGTCAAGATGTAAAGGTGCGTACAAAAAATAAGGAGTGTGTACAGAAAATAAATAAAAAATTTAAAATTATTAAGAAAATAAATATTTGACATGTCTATGAAGGATAAAATTAACGTTATCAACGGAAATTTACCAATAAAACCAAGATCAAGAATTGAAACCATAGTATAAATTGACTAAAGATGTATACAAAATACACGAATAATATAGAATAAATATGAAATTTAAGTAAAACTATTAAGAAAAATATATATTATACACACAATTGAAGGATAAAGATCGATTTTAAAAGTTCCTTCAGCGAAAATTTTCTTCTAAATTTTAACTTGAAAATTGAAATCAGAACATAAATTGACTGAAGTAGTAGTTCAAGATGCATACAATAAATATAGAATTCGCATAACTACCAAGAAAAATAAATAATAGCCATATCTATAAAGAATAAGAATGTATTTTTAAGTTATCATAAACGAAAATTGGTCCATAAAATTAAGATCAAAAATTGAAATCTTAGCATAAATTGACTGAATATGCTTGCAAAAATATGCGGAGAGCATACAATAAATATATAATTTAAGTAAAATAACCAAGAAAAATAGATAGTAGACACACCTGTGAAGGATCGAGATCGATATTTAAGTAAGTACCAACGAAAATTGGTCCTTAAAATTGAGGTCAGAAGATTGAAATCCTAGCATAAACGAGTAAAAAAGTGGTCTTTCCGACTACAATTTTTAGTAGAAAAATATAATTCAACGACTTGTTTATGAGTTGATTTTCTAGGAAGAATTTAAGTATAATTGAATTTTTGTCGTTTATCACTGGCAGAAAAATGAAAAAATAAAGAAAAAAATCCCAGAAGAGAGTCTATCTAAATAACATCATTTATGAATTACGAGGAGTTTTATATAAAGTAATAAAAATATTTTTACGATTATCGAAGCGTAATATATACGGAAGATAAGGTCTTTCTAGTTGGAAATTTTAAGGGAAATCTTTATTAATTTGTTAAATATAAACATTCACACCATTATAAATCGTTATATACGTTAGATATTAGTCGAATGTCATTCTATCTCAACATATTTATCACAATTAATGCATTCTAGAACGATCGTTCAAGACACCCTTCATATGTAGCTTTTTAATTAACACGGTTGTTAATGAAGTGTTCACTCTCTAAACTAATTAGCACTAATTGGAGCAAGAGGTGGAGTCTACTTCCGGACAACACCAAAAGAGAAACTACAAATTTTTTTCCTCTCTTGTTTCAAGGCATTTCTTAATTAAAATTATTTTATAAAATCAAAGAAGAAGAATGGATATTATCAAAAATATCAAAAACGTAAGTAAATATAACTTAATTTGCTATCTGCGTCGAGATATTGGAGCTAGGTGATGCTGAATTTGACTGTTCTAGAACATTTTAACTCTGGAAATTTCAAGAATTGTAAGAGGTATTTAGGTTAAATATCTATAAATTTGAGTTGATTTTTACACAGAATTTCATAATTTGGGGTTGGTAAATTATCGTATTAATCTGATATTGTTTGTTGTCTATGAGTAAGAGTTCAACTGTTACTAGAAATTTTAGACCATCTGCAAGTTATTTTTCTGAAAAAATAAAGAAGTGTGGTGCTAATTTTGTAGTTTTTACATACGGTAATTGTAGTTTAGGTTAATATTTAGAGCGTAAATATAACTTGAAGACGGTGATTTATTAGTTTGTTGTGTATGAGTAAGAGCTTAACTGTTGTAGAAATTTTAGGTTTTCTAGAAATTATTTTGAATAATAAAAGAGAATGTCATAAATTTTTTGTATATAAAATTGTTTTTAGTTCATAATGTCTATATTCTAAAAATACAACGGTGTAAAAATAATTGATAATTGAGGTGAGTTGTCGTATATAATTAACATGAATTCTTTAATTTTTCTAAAAGTTATTTTTAAAAAAATCAAAGAAGAATGATACTATTTGTATTTTTAGATGAAGTAGTTGTAATTTAAGTTGTTATACGATTTTCTAAATGTAATTATTTTTTAAATCTACCAAAATTAATATCATTTTTATGTCTTCAGAAGAAAAAATTGGACATCAAATCGATTTCTATAGTAAAAAAATATACATATCTAAGAAATGGTACATTGTGGCAAATTAATCTATTTAATCCCTACCATGGCTTCTCCACTTACGAATGAATGCATCGGTTTAACAGGCATATTATTTAATTTTCTAATTATAATTTAAGAAAATAGAACGATTGTGTGTTTTCAGAAGAAAAAACTTCGGCTTTAATTGGTGTTTGTATCAAGATAGAGTTGTTCGGTTAGTTAGAAAACGTTGTGTTGTGGCGAATTGTCGTGTTAATCCTACCATTGGTTTGCTGTTTATGAGTGCAGAGTGCATTAGCTTAACCGTCCATGTTACACTGATCTAGAAATCTCCATTGGCCTAAGCGACTTGTAATCGTATTACCAATGATGAACACATTGTTCCTTTGGCAGATGTAGCTAATTACAACATCCCAGTACAAGTCACGAACTTGTCACAGCATCCAAGATGTCCCATAAGAGGGAGATGCGCTACAAAATTACAATACGTTTCAAGTTAGTCTTTTTGGGAATTGCACGATTTGATTTCGCAGTTAAATACATAAAATTAAGCAAAATTAATTATTATTTTATAAACTTTTAATAGTATCTTTACCTTAGAGACGTTGCTTAAACTATAAATTAACATATTAGAGAGAAGATATAATGATTTAAATACATTAATAGACTTGATGTTATGTTAAATAATTCTCATTAATATGTAAATTATAATTATATCGATGTTTAAACAGTATCTTTAGTGAATTTAATATAAAATAATTCGGTAGAATTCATTGATTTCTGCCAATTTCCATTAGAAATCTCTTCTCTTACTGATGAGGATGGGTGTGGACTTTTACGTATCGCAAGTAAAAGTAATTATACCTTTCTCGTCTTAATTAAGAAAAGTTCGAAAATTTCTCGAATGGCAAACAAATTTCCAACAACTATACTTTAGTATTCGACTATATTTTAATGGATCTAATCAAATTTTGAATGGTAGTTAAGGGCGTTATGCAGTGAAGCCAACTTTAACGGTAACTAAACACGCAAATAATTACGAATATCTGCAATAATTTTAAAAAATTTATATTATAATTGTATTTAAAATATTCGAAAATTTTCAAGAATTTAATAAAACAAATTTTTATAAAATTAAAATACAAATTTTTCATTTTAAACACTCTTTTACAGGTATATATTATATTCTTTTCCTGGACGTTACTTTTGATATGCATATTTAACCTTTTGTTTAAAATTTAGAATATATTAAATTTGAAAGTGTTTAAATGAGATTTTTAAAAAAGAATCTTTTAACTTTCTTCTTAAATTATACAATTCTTCATATTTTAATAACTCGGATGCTTTTTTAAAAAAAGCAGAAGTGATGCGGGGGATGCTCAAGATCAACATCCGGATGCATCATGTACGATTGGAGGAGTGTGTGAAGCAGGTAAAAAGTATGAGTTTTATTGATGTGACCTAAATTCTAAGCAAGTTTTAGATTCCTTTGCAAATTATTGATTCTTTTTTTTCCTTATACCACTCGTATAAAGTGCAGATTTTCCAATCTCAAACTAGCTCATAAAGGAAACAGATAAATAACCTATCCAACACGGAGGAGGTTCTGTAGTTTATCTTTGCTTATTCGCCTTTGGGAGTGATATGATCTGTCCACTTTAGCAGCTCTGGTCAACACCACCGAGCCAAGTTATTGGCTAAGATGTTTGTCTACGATAGACACACTTCAGCGCTTCCTTATGTCATCCTATAGGATACCATCTTAAAGCTCCACATATAGCAAACAATAAATCAAAAAAATATTCATTGCCCATTGTTTTATAAAAATCTTTTATTTATCTTAAAAAATCAAACTTAAATATATTTTTTACAATCTCTGTCATATATTTTTCTTATTGTTAAATTCTAAAAAATGATATTGCACTGTACGTTCGATATATACAAAAGTGTTTATCGTTTAAACTTTTCTTGCTTTAGATAAAAGTGTAATCGAAGAAATTTTTAAGATTATTTTTTAAAGTTATAAATGATAAAATTTATAACTTAAACATCTGCTGCAACAAATTTATATGTATATATATATATATTTTATCTATTTTATATACATTATTCTCTAAAAAATGTTTAAACTCCCGTTACTACATTAACTCTAAATTAATTTACATATCAATAAACATATGCTATATATTTATATACATATAATGTTTAGATAAATTTTTTAAGATTTATTAAAATTTACAGCTTTCTGTAAGGTTTATTTTTTAGTTTTAGACCATTCCATTTTCTTGGAAGCTTTAGTGGTTTTTAGATTTTTAGAGCTTAAGCAATAGCTTTAGATCTTACATTTTTAAAGGATTTTTTAGAGCATTTTTGGAGCTCAAAATCTATAGAATTCTAAATATATTTCTATAATTAAATTTCTTAAATTATAATTATAATATTTATATTTTAGTTAGCATGTTAATGCATGGTGTTGTTACAGTGTGCTTCAAACTAAAAGGGTCCTTATAAAACTCGAATTTAACTAAATTAAAATTTAAAAAAAAATGCAATTTAAAAAGTTTATTCGATAATTTAAACTGTTTTAATTGCTATTCTAATATTTAAGATAATAAAATTAATAAATTAAATCTAAAAAACACGATAAATTCAACAAAATAGCGTTAAGATAATTAATAAAATTATATATGTATATATAAAGCTTTTTAACTAAATTTCCATCTAAAAAATTAAAATATAGTTTAAATTTTTTTAAATTACAAAATTAATAAGATTTAGTAAGGATTTTTTTGATAAAAAATGATTTAAATACGAGATATCCGCTATATTCGAGCATGAGAAAAGATAATCTTCCTCCTCCTCCTCCTTCTCGGAAGCTGTGCAAAGATAATTAAATTAAACAATGTTCTAATGAAACCGAATTTATTCTTTATCAAGATCTTAGTATTTACCATCTTTAATTTTGGTTTAATCTTTGTAATAATGATATTTTTCGATGGTTGCATTTAATTAATATTAGTCCCAAGACGTATCTTTTCAGAGTTTTAATTACAATCGCCATTGTTTCTTTAATTCAGTTATCGTTACTTTTAATACAATTAAAGAAATACAATTTAATTTTAAAATATTCGACTTTTAAATATTTATTTTTCTATGATTAGTGTTTTAGAATGATTTTGGTTTGTTTTAGAGTTCAATCACTAGCTTCATCTACTTCAGTTGTTAGATGCTTTAGTGATTTTTAGAGGTTTTTTTGAAGGAAAAACAGCGACTTCTGACAAGATTCTTATCGTTTTAAAGCTCAAAAATCTCTAAAAACCTCTAAAAAATTAACGTCTGAAGCTCTAGAAATAATATATATAAAATTAATTTTAGATATTTCATTTTTTTAAATGATTTTTTAGAAATTTTTAAAGGATTTTTAGGATTTTTAGTCCCCAAATATTAGCTTTTGCTATTCCATATTTTACAGGATTTTTAGGGATTTTTAGAGCAAAAACTTATCATTAGTCATTCTGTTTTTTAGAGTCTTTTTGATTTCTAGATCCCAACTATTAGCTTTAAATGTTTTAAGGGATTTTTTGGAGTTTATTCTAATTTTTTTGGTTAAATCTTTATAAGATTAGTGTCTACATCAATTTACTCCTAAAAAAACTAAAAATCGATATTATATCATTAACAATTTATTTTTTTTCTTAATTTTTATAATATAAAATTGGAGATTTTCGTTAATTTAAAACCAGTTTTAAAATATCTAAAAAACTCATAACGTGTACTTTTATATTTTAAGTTTAAATAATATTTTTTTTGGAAATTTTCAAAAAAAAATCTGACCAGATTTTTGTGTAATTTAAGTTATGGTTAATAAGAATTGTGAAGACACTTTTATGAGTTTTTTGGAAATTTCTTTGAAGAACGAACGAATTTACTACTAAAAAATTCCTATTTTTTAACGATTTTATACGAATTAATGTAAGTAAAAATATGTTTATAGCCTAAATTATAGGGATTTTAAGTATTTTATTGAAAAATTTTGACTTTTAAATGATTTTCTACGAATTTTCGGGGTTAAATTCGCGTTTATACAGCGCTTCAATCAGTGGCGCGTTATAGCATCATGGATTCCACGCAAATTTGAATTAGAGGGCCTCACGTACAGTGTTGACTTCAGACATTTTTTCTCCGAAGGAATTTTTTGAGAAAAATATTTTCTTATAAACGGCCCCCTGTTTGTCGGGGTCCCATGTAATTGCCCTTTTTTGCCCATAAGATAATTCGTCACTGGCTTCAATTACGGAATTTTTTAGGTATTTTTTTGAATAATTTACAACTAAAAAAAAGTAAATTTCATTTCATAATAATAAAAATTTATATAACAATACAATACTGTACAACGTAGAACATGAGTTTCTCCTGCAGCAATAGAGTTAGTAGAAAAAACACGCTCCTTCGATAGCGGATGATGGTTTTTTTTTTGAAGTTAGCTAGCAACAAAAGAAGGGCCGAACATAGTTCATAGTTCACTTGGTTTTTTTGTTTTTGGAAGAATTTTGCTTCGAATTTCCTCCATTTTGGGTACCTTATGGAGAATCCTCTTTAACTAGAGTTCTGATATAATTTTTTCCTAATTTTTTGGAAGAATTGGCACTGATTTTTTTTTTTTGAATTGTACGCTCCTATGGTAGCGATGGGAGCCGCGCCCAGCACGGCCCAATTGAATCAATGGATGAATCTCATCACACGTCAAGATTCTGGACAGAAATATACTTCCGACGATCCATGCAATGCCAAGTGTAATGGATCTCCATCGATTGTAACGTAATCCACGCATCCCGTGAATCCATAATAATATTTTTCGGGTAGACCAGAAGGGAGTTTGTTAGATCCACCTGAAAACATAGAAAAAAAAGTTCATTGACTTTTTAAAGAATGGAACTAATTCTTCTGTATCCAAATTGCTTGCTGCTAATGGAAGGATTAGAAATGACTTTTATCTAAAAATGCAAAGAAATTTAATGTTTTAACGTCTTAACTTTTTTCTCTTTTTGATTTTTTTCAAAGTTCTTTCGTCTTTTATTATTATTTCTTTTTTTGAAGGAAAATAAATATTTTCCTTTCTTTTCGCAATTTCCTATCTTTTATTTTATACATTTATTTACTTTTAATAAAGTTTTTTGACCTCTAAAAATTAAATTAAAAAAAATTGTTTATTATATTTTACAAGTTTTTCATTTATAAATTTAAAAACTAAAATATATTTTATATATTTATTTGATTTAAGATCATTTTTAATGCTTCTTAGAGGCTTTTTTTAAATCTACTTTACACTTTTTGATGTCCAAATAATTATTTTATTTTATTCCCTGTCAAAAATTTACTAGAAAATATTATTTTTTTACAAGCTCTAATCGGTTTTTTAAATATTTTTAAAATTTATTTCAATGCTTTTTTTAAAAAAAACGAATCATCAGTAGACAGAATTATTGAAAAAATTCGATTTTTTTAGAAATTTTTTAGAAATTATTTTTATAATTATTTTTAATATCAAAAATTAAGTTGTGGGCCCGTACACTTCGTTTATTCGCGTATAAAATTCATTAGAATTTCTCTTTAAAAAAGTAATTTGCTTTTTTAGAAAAGTTTTCAAGAAATTTTAATTAATTTTTATATAACCGCTTGGTTTTTTTTGAGAATCAAAAGATGAATAATATGCTTCATTTATTCTTAATTATTAAAAAGGGGAATTTTTATAAGGAGCGATAAAATAAATTTATTAGATAAATTGGTCTTTTTAGAAAAATTCACAAGAAATTTTTTACAATTTTGTGAAATATTCAATGCTTTTTTCGATAATCAAAACTGAAGATCATATTATAAATTCGCCTAGAGAATTTATTGAAGAAGCTTAGTCTTTTTATATGAATTTTTTAGAAATTATAATCGAATTTTTATGATTTTTTGAAGATTTTTTTTAGATTTAGTCAATCGTTTCTCAGATAATCTGAAATTAATTCATATATACTCCGTTTATTCGCATAAACTTTAGCAAAGAAATGTTAGACATTTTTTAAAATTCTAATTGATTTTCAACGAGCAATTACTTATTATGACATGGTCACAATGCCAAGCTGCGATTTTTAATTATATTTTTCATTTATTTAATTTAAAATATATGCTCTCCACCTCAAATTAGTAATGACTTGCCCCTGTACATCATACTTTTCTTTTAACAATAACAATAGAGTCGTGTCGGTCATCTATTAACTGCTTTCAGGGGAAAAGCTTTAAATTGAAACAACTTCACTTTCAGTTTGTGCTTCCTGCTCCTAAGATTTCTATATTTGGTCTCGACTTTCATCTATCTAGAGATCGTTCTAGAGATACCGTTCTAGAGATTATCGAAGGACAGACGGACGAACAGACAAACGACAGTGAGAATTTATAGGTCTACAATTTTTTCAAATTGCATCCCAACAATTTTTTAAGATTAAATTTTTTAGAATATTTTTTAGAAATTTATCATCAAAAAAATTGAATGTAACACTTCGTTTATTGGCACAGAATTCGTTAGAAAAAATATTATTTTTTTAAAAGAAATATTTTTTTAGAAATTTAAATTTATTTTTAAGTAAAAATTAAAAAAAAAATTACCTATCCAAATGATTCCATCGGTGTTTAGCTCTGTAGCTCCTGGTTCTGATATGTTTGTAGCCGCGTGTTTACCATTTATTCTCAAAGTTCCTAATCTTTTCTTCCTAAAAAAAAAATAATAAAATATCCATTAATCTTACAAAAATTAATTAAATAATCTTCTAAAAATCCCGATCCATTATTATTTTTTTTATTTATTATTATTATTTAACGAATTTTAGGAATTGTTTATTTTCATTTTCCTGTTCTTTCTTTCCGCTTAGTTTCATTCGTACATTTATTTTGATGATTTTTATCTAAAAAAACGAATTTTCATTTTGTTGAATTTCGTCAAATAAATTACCTCTTTTGATTATTTTTTTTTATTCAATTTAATTTGAAATTTTGCACTTTTATGCACACGATACGACTTCCAGATTTGTATACAAAATTATTAGAAATTATGCGATTTAATTCTGTTTGCATTCCGAAAAATATCAAAAAGAAAAAAAATTCATTTTTATTCCGAGGAATTTATTATTTTATCTAAAAAAATTATATAATAAAATAATTTTTTCGTGTCATAATGTTTTGTATAAATGTTATTTTGT
The DNA here is from genome assembly GCF_000671375.1 of Centruroides sculpturatus. Classification (NCBI taxonomy): domain Eukaryota; kingdom Metazoa; phylum Arthropoda; class Arachnida; order Scorpiones; family Buthidae; genus Centruroides; species Centruroides sculpturatus. Next base: position 84,103 of record NW_019385390.1, read on the forward strand.
GCTTGAAAGTGCTTTATAAATTTTTGTTTCTTTTTTGGTGATAAAAGATGAATTAATGAGGCAATTTAGTGCCCGAAAATAAATGTAATCCAATGCCCAAAATGTGAATAAAATAATTATATTATAGAAAATTGTGATTATAAATTTGCTTTATGCCATAAAAAATGTATTTGTAAGATAATCTAATGCCCATTTATGCGTTCTGGAGTAAGTTTAATGCCCAAAAATATGTTGATAATTCTACTGTCTAAAAAAATGTGCTTAGAAATTAATTTTATAACAAAGAATCTGCTAAAATGTAATTTAGTAACCAAAAATCCATTTTAAACGTAATTTAAGTCCCTAAAAGTGTGAAAATGAAGCAATTTGTGTGACCAAAAATTAAAAATTAAAGAAAATTAATGCCCAAAAATATACTTTAAAAATGTAATAAATTCTTCCGTAAACTATAACAAAATGTTAATAATGTATTTTTGAAAAAAAATCGACTGATTTTATTCAAAAAATACTTTAAAAATACTCAAGAAGAAAGCGAATTAGAAGCAGTATTTTTTGTACCTTTCAACTTTAGCAACGTGCCATTTACCATCATTGACCTTCGATGGATTTCTGATGACCAGTGGTTCCTTTTGCTTCCCCAAATTGTAACTAAGTTCGACGTAACCATCAATAATGGCCAATGCTAGATAATCGCCTCTGGTCGTCATCCCTTTGTTAGTCCACAGAATCAAACCATTATCTCTCTTCGTTCGAAATTTCACTTCGAACCTATTTTCGCTCTGTCCGTCCACTCTAGAAAATCATTATATTAAAACTTCGGTTAATTTATTACTTTCTTAGAATTCAAAAAACACGATTTAGTTTTAAAAAATCCGTAAGAAAAGCTTATCTAAGTTTCAATTATTACCCCAAAAGTTAGAATTTTCACATAATCTTTTAATAAAATTCACTAATTTGAATATTTTAAAAACATTTTGTTTAAGAATGCATTATTTTTTAAAAATATTTTAAGACAATTTTGTAAAAATCGATTAAGTTTTTCTATAATGTATACATTATTTAATTATGGAGCATCATCGGAGAAGAGATGAGAGTTTGCTCTACAACATCACTTCTAAACGTGACTATTTTAATGAAATTATTAAAATAAAAGCATTATATAGTTAGAAAATGGAATATTTAATCTTATACATTCGATTATTTAATAAAATTTTAATTAAAACATTAAAATAATCTAGAGAAACCATGCAGAAGAGCGAGGATCATTAGGAAGATCTTACCCAGTTTCTGTCGATTCTTCACTCATTTCACCTCTGCAATTACAGACAACAAGCGAAAATGTTATTTGTAAATTATAGCACTATAAAAGTTAGATATAGCAAAGTTCGTGATGAGTAAGATAAAAATCTAATCAGGTAAAACTTAGAGTCCAAGGGTTTATTGTTAGCATTGTAGTTATTAGCCATTAAAATGTTGAAAGTAAAGAGAGTCGCGAACATTTACAACATTTTATTTAGTTTGAAAGCCGTGTCAATAATTATTATCGGCACAGAGTAAAGTTGTTAAGAGTATGGTTCATTATCCACGTGCATAACTTACCTCCTTACTATCTTGTTTGGATAACTGAGGAAAGTTGAGCCATCAAATGCTACCGATCGTTTTATCTCGTCTTTATCGACATCTATATAGAAGATTACAGTCAATTAAGGTAATCTTTTTTATGAAAAATGATTTAAAGTGTGTATTTTTTGGGTATACATTGGGGAGTTTAAATATATTCCACGTAGAAAATTAAATGTCTATGCCATATTTGGTTATAAAGTAGTTTACTGCGAATAGAATTGTGCCGTAATATAATAATTTCGTGGCCAAAATTAAAGGTTTTGTGGGAAAAGTATGACAAAAAAAAACAATTTTTGTAACAAAACATCGATTTTAAAAATAATTTTTGTATACAATTAACATATATAAATGAATTACCTTCATCAAAAAAGTATTTTAAAAAGCAGTTTGTGTGAAGGAGTGAATTAAAATATAATTTTTTCCAGACAAAACATGATTCGAAATGTGATTAATAATCAATTTTTGCGGTCAAAATAAACTAAAATAAAGTAATTTTGTGTACATGATAACATTAACAAAATTTTAGGTTCGTGAATCGAAGATATTTTGATATTTCAACAAGATACTCCGGTGAAGGATGTAAGAAAAATCCAAACAAGCGATCGAAATCGCATCAAAAATCTACAATCGCCAATTTAACATTAATTATATACATTAAAAATATAAATATTCTTAATAACAACATTAAATTTAAACATAATTAACGAGTAGAAAGCTTAATAATTGCTCTGAAAGTAATCGAAGCGTAATATTTAGCTTAAAAATAGTATGTAATTTAATAAATCATACTTTTTTCACAGTATTTTCCAGTATACTTCATAGGACATTTGCATATGTAGTCGTTCAATTGAGGTATACAGACACCCCCGTGATGGCAGAGACTCTTTTCACAAGGAGGACCACGATATTTTCGAATAGCAACGGATCGGATAGCTTTAGAGGGTAAATCATCCCAAACTTCTCCATTGACTATCAACCTCTGAATAGCACCATCAAAGGATTTCTGGATACCCGAATCTTTATTCAATTTTCCGAGTGGATTAAACCCTCCTATGTTAAGTGGTTGTTCTAAATTTAATTCACTTAAAGGAGCCTGTACAAATATATAAATAATTAAATATATAAATCGTATTTTTCCAATAGAAATCATCAAAATAAAAAAAAATAAAAATTTCTTTACTTTAGATTCTCCTGTAACAACCGGACTATCGTCTAATTGGATGGTTCCTCTTCTTCTTACTCTAGTAATTTTCAATACGTGCCATTTATTTAATGTAACTGGTATGGAACTCCTATATAAATCGAAGAAAATCGTTGGAATTGCTTAAATTTTATAAGATATTTAATAATTTTAACATTAAAAATACGTAGAATTATCTCCAGCATCGCTGCTCTTCAGTATCACTTTTCATACGGTTTTTTAAAAATAAAGATACGATTTGTGCGATAAAAAAATCGAATTTTACTAATTTAATTTATTAAATTTACATGATAAACTAATTACATTTAATAAAATTAAAAATTGTAGAATTAAAAATGCTTGAAATTGTATATAATAAAAGTAAAATATTCAAAATATTCATGTAAAATACTCACGATATGTTTGCAATTCCACTTCCAAGATCGTAACGAAATTCCACGTAACCGTTGATTAAATTAACAGATATAAAATCTCCTCTTCCAGACGAAAGTTGGCCGTTATATAGAATCATACCATCTTTCGATCTAGTCAGGAACCATATTTCCAAAGTGAAAGCTTGACCAACATTTTGCAAAGTTGGTATTTCTAGATATGCGTGACCGTTGAAATCCGGTACGAAAACGTTATAGATTTCCATATTCACTATAAAAATACTTTATTAATCTCAGTTGAGAAATATGAAAAATGCAAATAAAAAATTAAATTTACGAACAGATTTTTTATTATTATTTATAATTTAATATATTTACTTTCGTCGCATAAAGGACCAGTTTTGCCTACGGAGCATCTACAGATGAATCCTCCTTGAGGTAATACTAAACAAGTCGATCCTTCGCTGCATGGATTGCTTGTGCAGGAATCTAAGGGATATTCGCATTCTTTACCTAGAAAAAAAAAAGAAGAGGAAGAAGAATATGTCTTTTGTTATGTGACACGCTTTACCATTAATGTCCTGAATTCGTGATAACGTCAGAAGAATTGTTATTCGGACAAACTTGGTATAGAAAAGAGCATAACTTGTCATTGAAAATCACAAAGATAGACATTATTCTATTGTTTCTTCCATGCTGAATCATATTTTGCTGATAGCCACTAACGTCTTTTTTACGGTTTAAATGATAAAAATATAATTTTGTTTTGGTAGTTACCTGTATAACCCGCTTGGCATATACATTTATAGTGTGCATTTTCATTGACGATGCACGTTGCTCCATTCTGACACGGTAGACTGCTACAGGGACTATTGGCGCATTCGTCTAAAAATTTAATAAAATTTCATGAAATATAAATTGTAATTTTAAAATATAAGATCGTTTGATGATCTTACCGACTCCATTCGCTTTAATAATGTCTTTGGAGAAAGGATAAGCGAGATTCATCTCCTTCCTACCTACTCTAAGTCGTCGTATACATCCAACCAGCCCCATAGACACGCCAATATTCTCAAATACGCTGTAAAATAAGGAATCTTCTTCAAGACTTAATTAAATTTCACGAAATTTAGAAATTTTATGAAGCTGTACCCTTTATTTTCTGAAGGAACATAACCAAGAAACAGATTCTCTCCGAGATCTAACGATTTTAAGTTTCCATCACTCTTTCCAGCTACATCTTCTTGTCCGTCCAATGTCAGCATCCCGTCTCTTAAGTATCTTTTAGCAACTAAACGATGAAAACGACCCGCTTGTAAACGTTGAGAGGACCTTAAAATTACAGGTCCACTTCCTAAATTGTATCTGTAATTGTTTAAGAATTATATCATACGTAAATCGCGCAAGGAGATGATTGTATATTGGCGTAGAGTTACCTAAATTCTACGTATCCATCTTTGACAGCTAGAGATACGAAATCTCCAGCCCCCGTAGATGTTTGACCGTTATATAACAGGATACCATTGTTCGAAAACGTGCGAAATTCTAGTTCTAGAGATAGTCGAGTGTAGGCCTGCAGGCGGTGCATCTCTATATAAGAATTCCCAGAAAATGCAGGGACTTCGAGTGGTTCGTCTGAAACAAATTTCGAAATTTCACGTCTTCCATCACGTTTTTTTAATATCCTCTCTTTCTATATATATATATACACACACACATATAAACTTACTATTACGAGTAGGAGATGCTATAGTAGGTCGTGTACTAAGATAGAGATTCTCAGGTAAGCTAAGAGGAAGATCACGAGTCGATTTAGTTTCCTCTGCAGCTATTTTATTAATTGTTGACCTTCGAACCGGTATAGATGTAGGAGTTACACCGGTATCTAAACAAACAAACTATAATTAACTTAGTTATCATCTACGTAAACTATAGAATTAGCATCTTCCAAATTTCTATGAATCTCTCGCAACATCCATCATTTCTGGTTTAATTATATATCCTAATAAACATAATTAATACGAATTACTCTTCTAACTTTAATTATTAATCAGTAAATAATGTAATATTTTCAACAGTGATATATTTGACAACTATAAAATTCGTGAAATGCAAGTAAAGTTCAACGTTTCGCTCCGTTTGGTGGATTAACATACGTAGATACAACATCATTAAACGTATATACAGATATATACATGATTCCAGAATTATTAATGAGATTTTACAAATTATAAAGGATGTAACTTACTTATTTATCTATTTTTTTTATAGATAATAACATAAAACTGTTTAAAATCCAACGTGTACATCTAACAACTAGAAACACCATTAATTTGTCACGTTACAGAGGTATTAATATGATTAATTATATATTTAACTATTGGACACGTTTCCTGAGTTATTTTTAATTTAAAATTATTAATTTAGATATAAAATATTCAATAAAATTTAATGAAATCGCCAAGAATTCCTCCGAGTGTATCCAGAAGATGATGAAAAGCATTAAAGATTCAGGATAAGGAAGATAAATTTAGAACGTGACAAACGATTCTAACCTGGATTTTCGTCATTAAATTCCACCCCTGGAATGATTTAAAATTTTGTAAAGTTGGTCAGATAGACATACATACGCACTAAACATTTCAAATATTCATCAGGATAATAAAATATCCTATAGGAGACAAAAGAAACAGGAAAGGATCCTCCTGCTTCCAATGATCACTTAAATATAACAATACAAGCCATTTCGTTGGGAGTAATGGCCAATTAATGACAGTCATAAAATTTTGAGAGTCGACGTTGTTGTTACATGTTTCTCTCTTGTCTTCTTGTCACAAAACATGTCCCTAATTACAAACGTGAATAATACTAGAACGTGCGGTTAACTGGCCGTTAGTTGATTAAATCGTTAAACTAAACATGACTAATAAACTCCCTGCTGACTTTCAAGCATATTCTCTACTTGATTTATAGTCCGAATTCGATACTTGATCAATGATTATTCAAAAAGATAATCAAGAGGATCTCCTCCAAAAAAAAACAAATCCTTCCTCCTACAGGAATTTCGTTAATTGTGAAGACACATTAAACACGCGATATATCTCTTAAATATACGAGATATTTCGTGCAATATGTTTCCTAAATATGTGCGATATATCCCTTAAATATGTAAAATATTTCATGCGATATATCTGATGAATAAGTTTAATGTTTCGTGCAATATATCTCTTAAATATGGAGATTATTTCGAATATTTTACTTTATATATCTGTCAAATAAGCGAGATATTTTTCGCATTATGTTATTAAATACGGCGAATTTTCTTCCGATATATCTGCTTAATAAGAAAGATATATTCCGCGATAAATCTTCGAGTATTTCGCTTGATACATCTGTTAGATAAGCGAGATATTTCGCGTAGTATGTTTATCAAACACGCGGATATTTCACGCGATTATATCTCTTAAACATGCGCAATATATTAATTAAATACATAAATTTCACGCGCTATATCCTCTAAATATTGAAAATATTTCTATCGATATATCTTTTAAATATGCTTGCAATTTCGCGCGATATATTTCTTAAACTCGCGTCATATTTCACGCGATTTCATAAACAATATCGCGAAAAGTATCATCGTAAAGTCAAAGATAAAGCACGATTAAATAAATGAATCGGTCTAATTAATTTATAAAATCATTAAAGTATAATAAGAAATAAATATTACGGATAGAAGATAATCAGCATGCATCTGGATCACGTGAAAAATGATAGGAGACTTGCCTCTCTTGCAAGGGCCATAGTTACGAAGATTGATTAGCTTCTGGTAGCGACAACCGAACAGCTTCAATTGACATTCCGACCCATAGGTGTTACCATCGGAACCACAAACAGGATTTCGACTTTCTTCCGGAGCGCAGTGAAAGTCACAGATACATTGTACGCGACCATCTTTCTCCCTGCACGTGGCACCGTGGTGGCAGGTCAGTTTATCGCACGTTCCCGCCACCGGTCTCGATATAGAACCTATAAACCATACGTGATCTTAGAGAACAATGGAAGAAATCTAGTAGTACCAATGGATGAGTAATAAAGATTACGTACCGTCGGTGCAACCTTCCGGTCCTAATTCCGTATTGGGTGGACATATGTCGCACTTCATGCCCTGTACGTTGCTCTTGCACACGCACCTCCCCGTCATCTGTTCGCAATCGTCTCTTACAGAACCGTTCGGATCGCAAGCGCATGCTGTAAACAATAAGACATCAGAAAAAGTAATTTGTTACGCTTGTGTTATCTAGACGAGGAGTTAAGAAACTCACGTGTACAGCCGCTATTTCCGTCTGCTATTTTGTGAAGACCCCAAAAACCCGGTTCGCATCTATCGCATCGAAGACCACCCACTCCTGGTTTACAAGGACACTGCTTACTAGAGGGATCGCAACTCTGTTCGTAAGCTCCCAACCGGTTACAGTTACAAACACCTAAATTTTAAGTGTAAATTAAGTATACATGTATGTATACAGAACGTCAGACGTAGAAATTAAAACCTTAGACCAACTTGGACATCCTGCGTGATTTTCTCCTTGTGCAGAGGTCACTCCATCCGGACAACATCCGTAAGCGGAATCAGCACAATTCTTAATCACCAATACTGCAAAATTTTCATCGGTTTACTTCGGACAAACAAGAGAAAATGATGAAAAGAAAACGGAAAATAATTTACCTTCACGGCAGCACTTAGCGAAAGAGGGTGTTTTGTGACAGTAACTACTCGGTGGACACGTATTGGAATCGATTCCATCCCCGCAATTATAATCTTTACCTGTTAAGGGATTGACTAAAGGCTTCTCTCCATCGCAAGGCAGTACTTGATGATCTAAAATGATCAATTATTTAATTTTTATACACGTTACTTTTTTATTAATCGATACAGGAGAGAAGGAAGAAGAGAAAAATGCACTTATAAACTAGTAGGAAAGGAGAATAGGAAAGCAAGAAAGAAAGGAAGGGAACAGAAAATAAAAACAAATGTTATAGAAGGAATAACAGAAACAGGAGAGGAACAAAGAATTTAGAAGAAAGGAAAATTAACTGAGAGTAACAACAGAAATAGAAGAAGAACAAAGAATTAAGAATATTAACTTGGAGGAATAACAGGAATAGAAGAATAAAAGAAAGCTTTAAAAAGAAACAAAGAATAAAAAGGAAGCATTAATGCATATAAGGAAGGAATAACAAGAGTAAAAAAGAAATAAAAAGTAAGGAGAAAGTCAAAAAACACACAAAGAGAAAGAAAGTAAGAAATGATTAGAGAAAGAATAACGGAAACATTAAAAGGAACTAAAAGAGAAAAATAAGAGGAAGTGAGTAAGATACCTTCGCATCTATCCAAAGAAACAGGTTTGATCTGTTTCTGTTCCTTGCAAGCTTCTTCTCGTAATTTGCAGTCATTGTTGTATAATTTACCATCGGATCCACATATGGGTTCTCGAACGGAAGGACATTGAAAGTGACAAGCGCAATAAGGTTGTCCATCATTATCGTAATCGCATGATCCACCGTGACTACAGACTTTTTCATCGCAATTCTTCACACCCGAACCAAAATCTTCAAAAAATAAATAAACTTTAAGTTCATTTTTAGAAAATTTCCAAAACTATCGAAAAGGATCGATACGCGTCACAAATAATTAAAGTTTACAAGACAAAAAAAGGACAAAGGAATATTTATTATAAACGAATGGAAAAGAGGTGATTAAAATTTAAAAACTCGATATTTGTTTCTAAAAAACTCTTGTAATAATTATATTAATTGGAGTTGAAGAAGGAAGAAGGAGAAGAAGGAGATGAGGAGGAGGAGGAGAAGAAGAAGGAGAGATGGAGAAGAGAAGTAAGAATAAAAATTAATTCTGAAGAATATTTTGTATACAAAAGTAGAGAAAAATCATTTTTGTTATTTGTTTAACAATAGAAAAGGGTAATTACATTATTTTCTCATAGCGAAGCAACAGACAAAAATATTTCAAAGATCGTAAATTATGGAAAATTCAAAAAAACACACACAACATGAAAGATGTCATCAACTGTGAATGCTCTGATATTGTCGAGTGGAATTTTTGGAAAATATTAAATAAAAAAATAGAAAAATAAAAGTAAATAATAAAAAGGTAAATATTTTCGCGAAATCTTTTTCTTTTGATAACATTTTAAAATATAATCTCATAAAAGAAAATGTTTATTTTCTCGAATATAAATAAACAAATTTCCTAAAAAAACAACAAATCTATTCAATTATGTAAACATCTTTTAAAAATATATATTAACGTCATTAGTTGTTTAGATATAGTTTTTGTGTTTTTATAAAAAATAATTGTAGATAAGGAGTAAAATTTATGTAAATTAATTATATATTTTTTGATTTCAAAAAATTTGCTTAAAATGATTTATTTTTGTGATAATTTTGTTAAAAATTTTTGAGACGAAAAAGAAGAGGGAGAAGAAAAGAAAGGGGGAAAAAGATGATGAGAAATAAGTTTAAGAATGGAGATGGGGAGGAAGAAGTGAAAAGAAATGAGAAGGATGAAGAGGAAGAAGTGAAACCAGAAATGAAGGAAGAAGTGAAAGAAAGCAAAAAGAAAGATGTGTACGAGGAAGAAGTGAAAAAATAAACAAAGGAAGAAAAAGAACGAGAAGAAAGATGAAGAGGAAAAACAACAGATACGTGAAGAAAAAAGGGAGAAAAAACGAGAAGGAATAAGGAAGGAGAGAAGTAAACGAAGCGAAAGAGAGCGATAAGGAAGAAGCAAGAAAAGGAAAAGGAAGAAGAAGAAGAGGAAGAAGAAAGGAAAAGGAAGAAGAAGAAGAGGAAGAAGAAAGGAAAAGGACAAGAAGGAAAAGTAAAAATAAAAAACAAAAGAATAAAAAACATAAAATATATTAATATATTTGTNTTAGCTTCTTTTCTAACCTCCACATTCAAATACATTTCGTGTGATATGTCTTCGAAGATATCTACTTTTTGTGTGTGTGTGTTTTTCGAAATAGAAACGTGGCTTATATCATGCGTGAGAGGGTGGTACCATTATTATATTCAAATTACAGCTTTACGTGATTCTTTCTCTTACCACTCGCCAACCTTGCAACTCTCTACGATGTGTTTCTTCGTTGAATTGCTGAATCTTAGTTCGATTTGACGCCATTTTGGTTTGCTTTCTTGTTTTGGTTAATGAATAGTAAATGCTTGAGGTAGTAAAGTTGAAAACAGATCGTTTATTTAAATTCTACGTGCAAGATTTTTGATTGTACAAATTACATACTATTTTCACAATATTTTATTGTATAAAATTTATAAATAAACAAAATATACACCAATTATAAAGAAGATAAGCAAGAGCAAAATAAATGACTTTTGTTTTTACAGCAAAATAAATTATTCCAAAAATAATTATTTGCGGATTTTTTAGAAAATTTAGTCAAAATGCCAACTCACCAACACCAGAAGATCCACCAATATCTTCGCATTCACCATAAAAAAGCACTCGAAGTTCTTGAGTTTCTTGACAGGATGCTTTCCTCATCTCGCATTCAGAAGAATAAGTTGTACCATCGTTGGAACAAACCGGTTCGTATAAATTTGGACAATCAGTAGGACACACGCAGTTACCATTCTCGCATCTGGCACCGTATTTACAATGCACGTTCAAGCATAAATCTGCAAAGAACACGTTTTACAATCCGCAGGGATGCTGCGTAAAGGATGAAGAAGAGAGAGAGAGAGAGATTCTCACCACAAGCTCCTTTGGAAGCAACCATGACGTACTGTTGCTTTTTACAAGCTGACACTCTCATTTCGCATTCATTGCTGTATGTGACACCATCAGTACCACAAACGGGTGAATCCATCTATAAAGAAAACAACACCATTAAAGGTTAGAGGAAGCTCAAAATCAAGAATTTTTATTTGTCAAGCCTCGAATTTAAGCACAGGAGAATCTAAATGATACTTTTCTATTGATAAATATCTTTTTTCCCTGTCGAACAGGTGTCAACTATTTGCCTCATTTGCTTTAAAATGTAATCAATAAAAAGAAAAATAACAGATTTAACTGATTTTATTTGCATTATCGCATTATCTAGTTTGGGTTTTTAGCATCGTAATATATTCTAAGTGAATAAATTTATTTTCGACGGAATCATTCGGATTTTTTTAGATATATTATAATTTTAGGGTGATTTTATTGAATTTTTTATGATAGAAAACTGTCGTTTTTATCGTCACTAACTGAATAATTGCTTTATTTTACTTACTTTTGCACAGAATTGAGGACAGATGCACTTAGCTTCTCCTTGACCATCGCTCTCGCACACTGCATAAAACTCGCATTTTTTATTTTCACACCCGTCTAGCCAATAAAAAGTCATCTTTAAACATATATTTACAACATACTTTTTTTGCCGAAACATAATTTACTCGTAGATACTCACTACAGAGCCCGTGATAATTGATTGAAATTTGGGTTTTCTGTTCGCAGGCTTCTCGTTTCAGTTTGCATTCATTGTTATAAGATATCCCGTCGGATCCGCAAACGGGTTGGAATTCTCCAGAACACGTGGCACATTCGCAAACAGGTTCCTCACCCTTGATGACGCACATGGCACCGAATTCACACCGTACGTTACTACAAGGACCCTTTATACCTGTAATGATCATCTCCTATCAGATACGTAGAACGAGAGAGACATTAAAATAAGTTTTTCGCTGTTTAGAAAGTTAAAAATGTAATATTTTAAATTAAAAACGAGTGAAATTTGTTTCTTTCTTCCCTCCCTCGCTACATTTATTTATATTGACGGATTACAAAATTTGTAAATGATCAGAAGTTTGTAAGAGAGTTGGCTCTTCTCCAAGTGATTGCCTCCAGGGATATTGTTATCAGGGACGTCTTGTAATTACAGAGGTGTTACACGTTGGTGTCAGAAATGGACGAGGTTTCCTCCTATAGAAGTGTTTCTCCCACTTTTTTTCTATTGATTTCTCCAAATATATTATGTTCATCACTTTTACCAAGCACAAAACAGTTCAGACTTTTCTGCACTCAACCATCGGGTGTAACCGCATTCATCACTAGTTTATTCATTAGAAAATTAGATAAAAGATCCTTACCACATTCTCCTCTGTACGCAACTAACACGTCCTGTTTCCTGATACACGCTTGACGTCTCAACTCGCATTGACTGTCGTACGTCCGTTCGTCTGTCCCACAAACTGGTCTCATAACTGGTTCGCAAGCACCGGGACATTGACAGGTGGCTATACCGTATCTATCAATATCACACTCTTGTCCGGGTCCACATTGAAGATTCTCGCACGGGTTGGCACCTGTTTGTTAATTACAAATCGATTTTAGTGCCATACTTTACGAGTATATTAAGTGGAACGATAACGTCGTGACGCGTTATTTATGGTTAATAATTCGATACGAATGGTATCAATTTATTAATTTTGATATCTATGAATATCTTCGATAATTAACGTAATAATTTAATTAATGTTCTCATCTCCAACTTCATTTTTGGGACTGTTTTATAACTCCAAGTTACAACATCACCCACAGAGGATAATGAAAGCTTGGAGTTAGAAGTAACATTCAATTATAGATATGTTATGTGACATATGTCCCCGGTTGAACATTGTACGTTGTCATGGAAACCAGTAATGTCCGTCACTGATTTCCCGTGAGGTATCACGCGTAGGTTGTATCCGTTATCCACAGGAGGAAAAGGTGTGATTGGATTAGTGAGGACAACAGAACTGGTCGAGTCTAAGAGGAAATGACGAATTGATCTTGTCTAAAATTTGTTTTCGTGTTTTGGTGGGTCAAGAGGGATTTTTGAATAATGGATACTTCATACGGGAACGTTTTCATCTATACCGTATGCAACATTTATTAAGGTTAAATAAAGAACACACATATATACTTTCCCGCTTCAGAATATTAAATTATGAATAATTTATTTTAAAAAATTACTGTTTAAACTATATAAGAATGGTAACTCTATAGTTATGAATAATTTAAACTTACCAGAACTGCATTCTCCGGTATATATGATCCTTAAACTTCTACGTGATTTGCAAGCCTCCACTCTAAGAGAGCACTCATTTGTGTAAGTTTTGCCATCGGAACCGCAAACTGGTCTAAAATCTGGTGAACAGATAGCGTTACAGCGGCATATGGGATTACGATTTTCGTCTAATTGACACACCTGAGATGCTGGACATTCCACACCTTCGCAAGGATCTGCAGAGGAAAAATATGAATAAATTTCCAATGATGCGGATGAACTAGAACATTCTTAAATATTAAAAAAAAAAAGAATATAATTTCTAGTTACTGAACCGATAAAAAGTTGTAGGAAGTAAATTGATTCTGTATAGAAAGAATGAGTTGGAGATTATAAAGAAGAATTCACCTGTCATACGAGAAAGTACTTCAGTACGAGAGGACAATTCAGCAGAAAAATGACGTTCGAGAAAATGACGGCTATTCCAGTAAGTGGAAACCCCCCTTTTAGATAGACCTATGTCTGAAGCCATCGATCTATGCGGTGTCTGCGACCTTGTCTTCATCAGAATCGATTATTTTCTTGAAGGAAATCTCCATCCTCCACCTCCACTTGTTAGCTTCTTTTCTAACCTCCACATTCAAATACATTTCGTGTGATATGTCTTCGAAGATATCCACTTTTTGTGTGTGTGTGTTTTTCGAAATAGAAACGTGGCTTATATCATGCGTGAGAGGGTGGTACCATTATTATATTCAAATTACAGCTTTACGTGATTCTTTCTCTTACCACTCGCCAACCTTGCAACTCTCTACGATGTGTTTCTTCGTTGAATTGCTGAATCTTAGTTCGATTTGACGCCATTTTGGTTTGCTTTCTTGTTTTGGTTAATGAATAGTAAATGCTTGAGGTAGTAAAGTTGAAAACAGATCGTTTATTTAAATACTACGTGCAAGTTTTTTGATTAAAAATGATATACTGAATGTTAATATTCGAAAAGCGAAACTTTCTTAACTAATTTCGAAAAATGATAAATTTTTAGGAGTAAAATACAGGAATAAATCTAAAAATACATATTTTTTTACATATATAATATGTTTTCAACCAGATAATCATCATAAATCACGAACTGGATAAAGTTATCGACAAGGATTCTCTAGTTATAAAATAGGTAGCAAACTTTTCAGCATCCTCTTGAACTAGTTCATCATGAATTTCTAAAAAATCAATTGGTTTTCTTGAAATTTTCTTAAAAATTTATATAAATTAGTATTTAAATAATATTATAGTAAGTAATCAAATTATAAACTTAATTTCAGTTAGTATTTAGTATGAAAAGTAAGAAGTTTATAATTTATATGCTATTAATATCAAGAAAAATCATTTCCATTAACGTAACTTCTTTCAAAATATGGATTATTATCGGATTTCTCGGGTTAAAACGAGAAGATTAATGGTCTACATATGGTAAATTTAAGAAAAATTGCTTCAGTTTCAATCAGATTTTCCAGTTTATCCTTAAAATTTAAATTCAAAGATGCACATTAAATTATCTATAGGTCAATCTCGATAAATGATTCAATTCTATCGAACATTCCAAGAAAATCTGCCATTATTTTCGAAGTAATTGCTTCTCATCATTCAGTTTTCATACTGAAACAGTGAATATTTTATTAATTCTAAGTTCGTTGAATCTATATTTAAATAATAGATATACAGACTTTGTGAACATAAAATTCCACTTTTACTCGTAATTCCGATAGATAAATTATTAAAATTCATAAGATTATTAATTATTTATTATCCCAAAAATCATAAAATTATAAGCTAATCAGTTAAATTTAATTATTAGTTAAGAGGACCCTTATGATTTATCAGATGAAAGGATGCGGAAGATTAATTCCAATTTCATTCGAAAACTTAATAAGATATTTAAAATATATAAAGAAACTTGTAAAGAATTATTGGATTAGGATTTACTTAATAGAAATAAATTTAAAACTATTAAATATTTAAATTAGAAATAATAGATTTGTACAAGGATTTAGATGTGGTTGCTTTGATGCGAAGTTGAACTTGATTCTCCTATTCATGCTATTGAATAGAATGCTAAGTAGTCCTTTATCTGCTTTCATTTTCTTTATATTGCCCTTCTTAACTAACAAAAGACTATTTACATAAATATATATTTTAATAAAAAGTTAAAATTTAGATCTTAAATCATCTTATCCTTTAAAGTTTTCATAACGCAGAGAAATAATTAAAATTAGCGAATTTTTTTTTATAATTTTTAACGAAAGTACTTAAATTAATTAAAGATTTTAAATTATTTTTAAAAAAATTTTGAATATTTCTATCAAATATTTTTATAAATATTTTTTCCGCGTGTTTCTAACATGTTTTATATACTTTATTTCTGTATTAATTAATTAGTTATTTTTAATTTTAAATTATTTAACAATTGTAATTTATATAAATTTGAATTTTTTTTATTAAATTTTATAGCCAATTTGAGCTAATTTTTATTATTATTAATAATAATAATAAAATGCCAATTTAAGCTGTAAATTTAACAAGAAATAATTTTAAAAAATGGATAATTTAAGTTATGTTAATGGCCATTAAAGTCGATTATAATCTTCTACAACAATTTTAATGTACAATTCTAATCACGTGGTTACTTATTTTATTAAGAATTTGTAACCAGGTGACCTTAAAATGGATATTACGCCTCGATACGCCAATTAAACTATTGCATAAAATCTAAAAATACTCAAAACGAGTTAGTTTATCAGTATAAAAATCGCTATAGATTGATAAATATAGATAAAATGTAACTTTTTAATAAAAAAAAATTAAAATATTTCCACGTTAAAATTGTAAATTATCTTAAGAAAGAATATTCTGAACTTCGCTCCTCTTCGAAGAAATTTGTCGTGCAATTAAGTTGCAATGATTATTATTTTTTAAAGTAGAGATTATAAAACTAAATACCAAGTTTTGATGACGAGCGAGAGAGGAAATTAATTCTATTTTTGTATCATTTCATAAAGAAGTATTCTTTGTAAGCCTTTGATAAAGAAAAAAAACTTTGTTATCTTCATATTTCTTTCAGGATAACAAAGTTTCGTCAGGATAAAATATTATGATCATAATAATGTTCTTCTGTCTTATTGTTTATCAATAAAAATATCAGAAAAAAAGATTAAGTAGAACTAAATCCCAATCAGGTATTTTGTGTTGTACACGCTTCTTGATATGGCTCATAATCTCACCTTTGACAATGACAGATGATAAACCCTATAGAGCATCTGCATTTAATGATCAATAAAAATCCTAAATTGTTCTATATAAATATCATAAGAAGTGATATTAACAGCAGATAATACGTCGAAAAATGCCAGAAAAATCATTTAAAAATTAAAAAAATATATATCTCCAGGCATTAATTTTAATGTTTTGCATCGCTTCATCTTCAAATTTATTCATTTTTCTAACTTTTTTATATGTAAAAGTATTTAATTTAGCTAAAATTTCCACAAAATTTAGTATATTTAATATAATAATTATATATTTTATATAACATAAACTGAATTTTAT
>NW_019385390.1:103713-129691 GCF_000671375.1 Centruroides sculpturatus
TATATATATATATATATACATATAGATTTTTTTCCAGTTTAAATTGAAATTTTATTTTCAATTTTATTATTCAAAAGGAAGTAGATGGATGCCAGAAAATAAAAAAATATATATTTTTATTTCTTTGGAACCAGAATGCGTTAACACTGAGGGAGATTTTCTAAGAAAATAAATGGCATATTCAACAACACTTCTGAAAACTTGTCAAAAAAATCAAATATAATCTTTTCTCTAAAAAAATACATGAACAGGTAGCTGAAGATTTAAATCTAACATATTATGAAGTTTCAATTTGATTAGTTTCGGTTCGTTAAACTCATTTTAAACTTAATCCAAGCGTTAAACAAGATACGATGACTCAATACAAAAATCTTGCAACCAAACGAAATTATATTAGTAATTTTTTTATTAAAAATTTTATTTGTTTTAATAATTCCAAACGGTTAAAAATTAGAAGATTTTCAGGATTTTTCTTGTACAATAAATTGAATTTTATAAAATCTTAAGAGAAATTGCTACAAAATATATTTTCATCAATACATTTTTTTTTCTTTTATTTTTGATAAACTTTAAAATAATTCCTCCTTTCCTACGGCTAATCTGCCTTATCACCGACACGAAACGAAAAAAAAAATCATTTTAGAAGAAAGCAAAAGAAACTATTAATAATTCATGAATTCCATCCAATTCATTCCTTTCCATGTTAGATGCATAACTGAAACATCTTTAGCAATCCACCCTAATTTACCCTTTGCAGATCTTATCACGTATTGTCTAGTTATGAGACGAAAGAGCTTGTAAGATCAAATGAATATTAAGTAGGAAAATCCAGATTTTTCCAACTAGGACCTTATATTAAACGTCAGTTTTGGTAGGATTCTTAATGAGATATCTTCTTTAGGATGTAAGAAAAATGCCTTTGTCCATATAGTAATTTATTCTCGATTTTTATTTAAATTATAAGAGACAAGTTTGTTCCGAACTAAAACTAAGAAGGGGGAAAAAAGAAGAAAACTAGTTTTATTTAATTGTATAGAAAGCTTTTTGTGTCGAAAAATGTCTCGGGACCGAATAAATGAAAGTAGTTGGTTGTGGTGAAAGTTTTATTGATTGGTTGGTTCTTACCCCACTTGTCTTCTACCTCACAGAGTTCCATCCTTTATTTCTGACTCTGTCGTCTGTGGCACTAGATGATGACTTTTGGTCACTCCTAATCCACTCTCCTACAGTTAATGTCTTTTGGGATTTCATCTGAGATATAACATTGCGATCCAGGCGCGTTTATTTTGATGATAACATCGGTAAGAGGATCTAACGGATCCTATTAATTGACATTTTTGTTTTTGTTTTGTTTCCAGATAATTTCTATAATACTTTCTAGAACCGATGCCCTGTTGTTTACTATTAGCTATAGAATCAATTACTGTACAGAAAACTGAAAATTTCCGCATCAAAAAACAATAGAATTCTCTCCAAATTAACGATTCTTCATCAATTTAAACTGTTGAATTATTTGATAATAAACCATTAAACAGACTTTCCATCAACAAATTTGTGTATGCAGTAATTTAAAGAGAAGAGAAATTCTAATACTGTGCAGAGATGAGCAAACAAAACCAACTTTGACAAACATTTCTTGATTTGCTAAAGAGTGTGCTATTAAAATTGCCTCTCTGCTAACAGGAAAGAAACAACTTTATTTTTTTCCCTGTAATGCAAATAGTATGGCGAATACTGTTTTAATTTAAATGTTAATTCTTAAAATTTATTCATTCAGCATTAAAAGTTACGTATTCTACAACGTTAAATTCTGTTAGATTAACGGCATCACACTATTTAAATCATTGTAAAATAAGTTATTAAGAGAATAATTAAGAAAAGTGATGAGATTGTTAAGTTGTTATATCGATAATTTGATTTAAAAATTCAATTTTTTTTTATTAAAATTACAATAAAATTTTATAGTTTTTTTTGTATATAAATGTAATAAAACTATTCGATTTTTTTTTCTTAGATATGCGAATCGACCCAGATGGTGTTAACTCATTCACTCCTCTGTGCTTTAACCTTATATTTAAAGTCTAAAAAAAAACTAGAAATATAAGAAAAACTTAACTCACCACATCTTCCTTGAAATTTCACTTGAACATTTCGCATTTCTCTGCAAGCAGTTCTTCTCAATTCGCAGACATTTGGATAATCTTTACCATCGGTACCACAAACCGGTCTAGAACCACGACTGTCACCATAAGTGGCACATTTGGCAGGACACACGCACTCTGCAGTCCTACCATCTAGAGATGGTCTACACTGGGCTCCATAGTTGCACTCCTTCTCCTGGCACGGGTCTTTCATATCTGAGGGATATTTGTAACAAGCAAGTGTGGCAGTTGTCAATAATGGCAATACCCATACTAGATACACACAATGCATCTCAAACATGATTATACTAAATTCAACACATTTCTAGAATGATTATAAAACGTATACAATGACATATTAACAAATTCCTATTCAATTATTCATCTTATAACTCGAACATGACTCTAAGGATGACAAGATGGTGGATTGTGAATGCATGCTGCCTTGAACGATCGCTTTCTACAAACAGCGCCTGCGCCTATAAGAACAGCTTTAGATGGCGTGCCAGTGTATAAAATCTCTCACACACACGATATTCTGATGTGGAAGTAATTCGGATTTAACATTTTCCAACTTGAGGAAAATTATCTTTTTCTAAAAATGATTAATTTTATCCAGCACTTCACTCGCTTCTCTCACTTTCTAAATTGCTAATTACGATTGTTAGAAGGTGTATATTTTGTTTTCGGTCGAGTAATAAGTAAAATTAAGCTTTCGATTGATAATTTTTTTTTATTGTTTCTCTGATAAATGATAAAGAGATAAATCGGGATGATGCTCCTCATCCTCCTATTGTATCCGGTTACTACGGTAACGGTAAACACAGTTTCCGTTCTCCAGTGACAGAATTTCAATTATGCAAAAGAGGAATTAATTGATTTACGATTTATCTTAAATTCAAAACACCCCTTACGAAAGATCAACGAAAACAAATTGTTTTAAAAAATTATAAATGATGAATCCCTATCGATACTCTACACTTCAAAAGTAGATTTATAAAAAGCTTAAACGAAATTTGGTTGTAAAAATAGAAGAAAACATAATACAGAAGCATTTAAAAAAGTTAATTAGTTATATTTTAATATAAAATGACTTTGGTGTACGTGTGTGTGTCTGTCGTTTATTGCAAATCGATACAATGAGAAAATTCGTATGGCTTGCATCAATCTACCTGAAAACGTTGATCACATTCAAGGACAGGCAATAAATAACTCAAATAACAATTCGAGAGGTTAAAATCAATAGAACATAAATATTTCAACAGTTCATGGCATCGTAGAAATTGAATGCAGTCAAGTGGTAACTCTGTTTTGTGCATAATATATAAATAAAGAAAAAATCATTGGAAAAAGTTGATAAAAACTCATTTCTTTGAAACTCTTTCGCTTAAAAAAATCAGAAAAAATTTCCTTTTTATTTTTACTTTGATTTTACTGTAGACAATTCCTGTAACAGGACAACTGACTCTCGTGATAATAAATTAAATTGGATGTATTGTATACATATGTATATGTGGAATTCTGTTGCATAACTTTGAAAATTTATAATTTACATCTTTAAGTTATTAATGGAAGATGGTGACAGCGCGACAGCTGCGATGTTATATTAATTAGAATATTTTGAACTTCAATATGAAGCTACGTATTGAAAGATTGATCGAATTCTAGAATGTGTTTTTTTCGATTTTTTCTATAAATTTTTATTTATTTTAAAGTTTCTTGTATATATCTATATGAGTACAAAATTTATTGATATATTAGCAAAATTATAAATTATACATAACAATCTTAGCTCAATATGTTAATCACTTAACTCCATCCTGGATTATTTTAAAAACTATATTATAAATTCCATAGATGCTATGACAGATTCTTCTTCAATACATGGATATTGCTTTAGAAATTTTTATTATTTTCTAAAAAGAATTAATTTAAGTCTAAAAATACATTTTTAATTTAAGGTCCTTCTCTTCGTAATTTTTAAATTTAAATTTTATTAAAACTTTTGTTGAATTTTTTAATTAATAATTCGACTAGTTAATAATTTAAAATTGTAAAATAAATACTAAAATATATGCTTTAGAAATCCTCTTAAGAAAAAAAAATCATCGCAGCATCTTGGATATATTCAGCATCTTATCATATATTGATGTATATAAAAATATTTTCCTCTCATTTAAAATCCATAGAAGTTATTTTATATCAATTCATTCCAAAAAGTGTAGTAAAAAAGTGATTTTTTTGAAGTAAAGTCATGCTCAAATCTTACCACAAGGTCCTGAATGCTGAATGAATATCCTCCTTTGCTGAGTGCAGGAAGCCATTCTGAGTTGACATTCACTGGAGTATGTCACTTTGTCGCTTCCACAGACGGGTGCGAAGATGTCTGTGCATACTTCTTGGCACCTGCAGTATGCCTGCTGACTTTTCTCATCCACTAAACATAACGCTCCGTAGGCGCAATACATCTTTTCACACGGCTCTACATGATAAAATTCGAATAGTTTTTACTCTAAAAAATTTCATTGATTATTTAACTAAAAACTGTTTTAACTTTAACATTTTTACTTAAATTTTAAAGGTTTTAAGAAATTAATTAAATATTTTAATAACTGTGCTTAAAGATTATTAATTTTCGTAGTACATTTCCATCTAACTAGCAACCACTTTCGGGAGTTACGAACGTTAAAGATGTTAATTAAATTCAAATGCTAACAGATAGATCCATTTGTAGCATGTTATTCTGTGTAATAGCGTACAAGAAGCATCGCAAACTGCCTCTCTTTTCCCACAGACAATAATTATACTTTCATCTGTCTCCATGGATACCGATCCGAGTGTGAAGCGCAAGAGCAGTATGAATATACAACCAAGAGAAAACGTTTATACGCGCTTTTATCAAAGCAATTTAATAAAAGATTATCTTTAAATCCTTAAAATAAAATTTTTACAATATAAAAATATATATTTTTTGCATATATTTAAGATAGATTTTGTTTAATGAGCGTAAGAAAATGTTCAGAAAGCATCATCTGTAAATAATCTTAAACTTAGAAAAATCATATTTTTAAAACTTTTAATTAATATGTCGTTGATTTTATTTGATAAAAATTAGAATAAATTTTTTAAAAAAATCTTGTAACTGAGTAAAATTCGATTAGAGAAGCGTGCAATGATAGATAGATGGATAAGACATCACACCAATAATGGAAAAGCACTTCGTCCGTGCGACATGATAGCATAATTCATTATCCTAACCTTCCAATAATTTTCTACCCTCGTGACTCGGATAATTACAGAAATTGTTTACAAACTTCGGTCTCAAGTCATTCATTGATTCTAAATCTTTCTATAAAATTTACTTTTTTTATTTTTCCTCTTTAAAAAAAAATCTTTCCTGACGTTGTATATAATCTGAAATCAATGTCAAGGATCCTTTCATCTTCCGGGATTCTAAGAAAACCGATTGAAAAAAAAAGCCTCGATTTTTTGGTAATTACACTTTTGATATAAATAATTTTTAAAAGATAATATATATAAATATAATTTAAAGTTTACACATGATTATAGAAGAGAGAAAATAAAGAATTTACATGAAAGAATCGTTTGTAAGTTTATGCTAAACTTAAAGTTTGCATAACTCGCCTAGTGGATACAATTAAAATTTTTTTGAAGTTAAATGTGTATTTTTATATAAAAGAAAAAATAATTTTTTATGACCTTCTAGTAATCACGTCCTTTCTATCTTGGTAAAGAGGAAATTTCAAGTTGCTAACGACCTTTAGCTGAAAGTATTCAGCTTTCAACTCCAACCAACTATTAAATTCCTCTACTGATTTACACCTGTCTTTACAGTATTAATGGATACACTAATTCTAGTTCAGTAAAGAAAGAGAAAACCAATTAAGATCACCTTTTCTCTAGGAGAACTCCTAGAAAAATGACGTTTGTTCTTAATTATTAAACAAAAAAAAATTAATATAAATATACCTTCGTGAGCTAATTTTTAACAAAACGTATTTTATAAAGTTGATAAAAATTAAATTTAAGAGTAAATAACTGTTATNTCTAAACTGGTGAATCAACGTTTCAACTTCAATTAAACGTGATACAGTTTTAAATGACTTATTAAAAGAAAAAGAAGAATTTACTTGACAAAATAATTAATGATAATTTCTCGTAATTATGTCAAGTACCCGAGTTTCTCAACTTATCCAATAATCGATTTTTCCTAGTTTCTAGTCACGTGTCCTGCTTTAAAATTAGTCTTGTTAAATTTTTGGTAAAATAGATTAATCGAATCACTTTTAAACACCCCACTCCCTACACTATTCTATATAATAATAATAATAATAAATTTAATGAATTTTACAAATTTATAGAATTGTTTGGAAGAGAATTTGTCGGATGCTGCATCCCCTGATTGATGGAGAGTTAACGTATCTTTTCGTAAAATTTTCTGGAAGTTTGCTTAGGATAACGACCAATTTAATGATTTGTTAGCGTAACGACGAATCTAATGATGCATTGGGATAAAACTATTCTAGAGATTTGTTAGATTCGAAGTTAGAAAAGGATATTCAACACTCTTATGCAGATCCGTAGATGTTGCAACCTTTAACGATATGTAGAGTCGAGAATTGTGTGAAGTCATATGGTATTTTAATCTAATCCTAATCTAAGATTAGAAGTCAAATACGATTAATCTATTAAATTCATTTCAATCTATTAGGATTAGATTAAGAGTAAACTATCTATCCTTAAAGAGAATCCTTTAAAGTTCTGCCGTATCTTAATCTAATGATAATACTAAGTATTAGGATTAGGATAGGTTTTTAGAGAAGATAAAATGGATGCAAATTTTTATTTACGATTAACTTAATTTAAATATTTAATTTAAGAGTCGTATCCTTCTTACTTTAGATTATTCTTTAGATAGGATCTAAAAATTTAATTTAATGAGATTAAAGTTTAAGATTAATAAACCATTCCTAGGAAGAAATTTAAAAATTAGGATTAAATTAAATCCTAAACCCTACAATTAAATACGATTAAGGATTAAGATTTAGAAAACGTCTCTAAGAGGTAATCTAGAATGGGGATTAAGATTAATGATTGGGATTATTAAACAAACCTTTGGGATTAGGATAAGATAAAATAAATCTAAAGATCTAACTTAATCTTAGCATAATCTGAATGATAACATTAAACGAAGATTATAATATCCTAGGATTAGTTTAGAATACGATAAATAATTAAATTTAACCTTAGAATAGATATAAATATTAGATAAACCGATATCTAATTCTGAGCCTCATTTTATTAATCCTAATTCCAAACCCTAAAAAATTTTAATCTTAATTCCAAGCGTTTTTTCATTAATATTTAGCTTGGATTGTAATTTTACTGAAAATATTTTTAAAAAAAAGAGACATTTGTGACAAAATATGCTATATAGTTCTCGAAGAAACTTTAATTCCTTAAGCATCTTTGTAATTATTTCGAGTGCAATTTATCCTCATTGTATACTAATTCTGGAGATCTTCCACTTACTCAACGTGATCTCCAGCATCCTCTCTAACAATCTAGTTTCAATTAGATTGTTAGTTTCGCTCTTCCCGATACGAAATTCACATTGAAACTGCCAAGAATCCTACAACTTGAATCCTTAATCCTGATCCAGTATATCAATTTAAAAGTTTGAATATTTTTTGAACAGAAACAAAAGAATTTACTCATTTTACAGAATGTTGATGCATTTGACTGATTTTATTCATAAATTAATATAACATTTTAACAAAAATGAGCTCTAAAATTTAATTGAAAAATTAAACATTTAAAGCAAGATAAACGTTTCTAACAGAAAGAAAATGTGATGTTCAACATCAAACTTTAACTTCGTTTAAATTCTTTGGTGTGATTAACTACGGATAACTCAGTTAATTTTAAGAAAATTAACTTACTTATTCTATTTTCGTGTGGACAAAAATAATATAAGTAAGTTAAAAATAAGTTAAATTTCATTAATATGAGGATAGGATGAGCAAGGATAAAGGATAAGCTCCATAAAGATTCATTAGTCGAAGCAAGAAAACAATCTACATTCGTGATAATAGGATAAGATAATGCTAAAAAAAGGATTAAAATAAGAGCAATATATCCGTATAAGCATCTATCATAGGATAAGTTCAATCTTTAAGGATCCATTAACCGAGTGAGGAGTTTCAAAAAATCAATATTCGTGCATTCAATCTCCAGGATAAAATGGTTTCAAAGGTTAGTTAATAACTTTTATATTGAACAAAACTAAGGATTTACTTGCATAATACTCCTTAAATGATATATTTTTGGAAGATTATCCTATAAATTTATCTTTCAACGTCTTGAAATCCCTAACTTTTTATGAATATTTAAAGAAGAGTTTTTTTTAAAAAGATCCTACAATTTGGAGACTTACAAATGCAGGATTCTTATAAAATTTAGGATCTTAGATTTTACATCCTGTAAGATAAATGAAGAGATATTTTATAGGAATAAAGGTCTCTATAAGATGTAAATCGTATCAGATGCAGAAGAGGTCTTATAATATATAGATCCTGTATGATATAGTTAGGATAAAGAATTAAATATTGGCTTCGTGTATATATTTCTAAATTTTCTATTCGATTATAAAAGGGAAACAATTTTATAAATACTCGATTTCGAAAAATTACATCAAAAATAATGGCATAAAATAAAAAAATAACAAATAAGTTTAACAGAAATAATGTCGTGAAGAAGAAATTAAACTTTTCTAAAATCCATTAGTGAAATTCTATAAATGACTTTCACTTATCAGTATTCAATAAGCGCAGATAACAGAGTTTTATACACACCTAGACAGACTCACGCAGACAAAAAATCTACAATAAAAGATCTGAAACAATAAACTTTTGCCTTTTTTTTTAATTTCTGTAAACAAATAATTAAAATATTGCGGCAGATGACGTCACAACTTATCTGGAAACACACCTCCAAACACAGGAAAAAGTAGACAATTAATTGTTTGTACGACTCGCTCGTCGACATTAATCGATAAGCAAAACAGTTAGCGGATAATTATACCATTTTCACTAGCTTCTACCCTAAAAGTAAATCGATTATTTAATCACATAAAACATTTTTTCGAATATCAAATAAATTCTTGCACATTACAAAAATTGTAAAGAAAATTTATATACAAAATATATGAAAGAAGAGAGAGAGAAAAATGTTAAATTGTTACTTAACAAAAACGTTTGTTTAACGATTACGTGTTAATGTAAATGTGAAATTTTTCAAAAAACTTTTTAATTCAGCTATTAAAAAAATTATTTCTTTTTGTATTCAATATGTACTGTGCAGTACGTCCGTTTGTCTATTTGCAAACTTTGTTTTTTTAATTAATAAAATTATTGTGTTGAAAGTTTCTAGGAGACTGCGGAATTTTACATTACCTATTCATAAATTGTACTGGTGTTAAACATTTATTTTCATCTCTATATACGAAAGGAATTACTCAAGAGATTAAAAAATATCCTTATTGATTAGTTATAACATCTAATTATATTCAATTGATCCCCATTTATATAGAACATCCTTGAATTTAGAGCATTAATTTATCTTGTTAAGCGCGTATTTTTTATTCCTACATACGAAAAGAATTATCCTATTAATGAAAAATTTCCCTATCCCCCTATGTAACACTTATTTGCCGAGGTTAATATATTAGTACGGATATATCATCCTTAATTGCATATTACTTATTGATATAAAGATAATTCTTATTAATTTATCATCATCTTTATAATGGTGTTTTAGAAAGATATCTACTACCCCTTAAGCGAGGAATATTAATTTATCAACCCTTCGTATCATCCCTTTGTGTATGGGTGATAGTATAATATTAAAGATGATATATCCCTATTAATATATTATCCTCCACTAATAGGTGTTTAATGAATAGAGTTGATAATAAATCGACAGGACATCTTTTATAAATAGGATAATAAACTATAATGTGTAGGGATAAAAATACTTTAAGCAGTAGTACTTTTATAAATAGGGATGATAACCAACCGAGAAGGGATAATTTTCAAAAATAAGGGATGATAATTCATAAATAGATGCGGTAATAAACCAACAGAGGCATTTTATAATGAGCACTACTACTAGTTTTTCATCATCCTCTCTTATTAATTTAACACCAACTCCAATTTATGAATGTCACCCCTCTTTATGATAATACTCTTATTGTATGTGACGTATTTAGCAATAATTACAGTAAGAAGCACACAGACTGTAATATATTATAGTAATAAATTACATAATACCACAACAACTCTTAACATATTCCATTAGAATTTCCGGATAGACAGACGCACAAAACTCCAAATTTCCATATATACAGGTATATATCATATACATTTATTTAAATGGAAGAGAACGTAACTCGATTGATTACCATGCTATTCAATTTTATTATTATATATATTTTCTTCCACTTAAAAGATAAATTTTTTGGGGGATAATATATACATAATTTCGATTCAAGAATATTATACAAAATTTAAATTATTTGAAATTTGCAAAAGAATAACAAAAATCTATGAAGAATTATACTGAACAAATGCATTTATTCTCCAATACCTTACCTAAATCGATTGAACAGGGCTTACTTTAATGGTAAGCGTATTTGCAATGGTAAATTTCAAACTTTCTCCAACTAAGATTCTTCTACCACCCCCCGAAAAAACAAAGAAAGAAAAAAAAGACCAAAGATAATCAGATTTTTCTTCCAAGTAAACGTCTCATCAGTCAGACTTACAGTGAAATATAAAGCAAAACAATTCCTTATTTTTAAACAGGAT
The DNA here is from genome assembly GCF_000671375.1 of Centruroides sculpturatus. NCBI lineage: Eukaryota > Metazoa > Arthropoda > Arachnida > Scorpiones > Buthidae > Centruroides > Centruroides sculpturatus. The sequence continues at coordinate 114,743 of NW_019385390.1, forward strand.
ACGTTATTTACGTGACTGTATTTTTCCATGACATATTTTAATCTTTTATAAAGAAAATATATATAAATATATACAAATTTAGCGATAAAAATCTTCATTCTATTATCACGTAACTAATTTAATTTAATTATTAAATCTGGAAATCATCATCACGATAAGTATAACAAATTAAGATTTCCTCTTTTCCATCTGGTATTTAGCATCTTAGAGAAAGTTTGTTTCCCTTTTTTTAGTTTTTTTTTTAAATGATAGAAAACAGCTGCCAAATAATAATTTAATTTTTATTTATTTTTTAAAGAAAAAATGTTATTCTTAAACAAAACATTTTGATTGATAATATCGAGATGTTTTTTCCCTCTCTCTTTGATACAATTCTTCTGTTTTGTATCAATTTAGTAAATATCACGCATGTTTTCTTGTGTGTTGTTCAGTAATGCACTTGTTACTTAATTCAGTTTTATTATTCGATGTAATCACTATTAATGGTCATATTATTTTTACTTATATTAATGTCCATTATCTTTGTTATTATCCTACTCAAATTAATGCTTGGTGCATACTGCCAATAGATTAATCCTATACGAACTAACTATTGTTGCCATTACAATCACCCTTCTTTAAATTAGTGCTTATTTTCATAATAATTCTACTCAAATTATTTGTTTGTAACCTATTAATCATGCTCAAACTAGCAAGTATTGCCATTATAAGCATCCTAGTTCAAACTGATGTTTGTTTCCATTAGAATCATTTTGTTCAATTTAGTACTTATTGCCATTAAAATAGTCCTTTCAAATGAGCACTTATTGGAATTGTTTTATCCTAATTAGTATTTATTGTCGTTGGGGTCATCTCATTCAAATTAATGTTTATTGTAATTGGAATCATCCTCTCAAATTAGTGGTTATTGTCACTAGAATCATCCTCTCAAATTAATGTTTAGTGTCATTAGAATCATCCTCTCTAGTTAATGCTTAGTGTCATAAGAATCATCCTACTCAAATTAGTGTTTGCTGTCAATAAAACCATTTTTATCCAACATATTCCTCATAATTCAATTTGACACTAATTAAAAATAAAGTTTATTTTTTGAAAAAAAAGAGGAAAAAATTCTTTACCCAATAGTCATAATTGACGGATGATAAATCAAATAATTCTTTCAGGTTTTTCAGTTTCTTCATAACTTGATTGACATGTCAGAGATAGCAATAATTAAAGAAGTGTGTCTCTAGTGACAGCTGTGTCAACATCGAAGTTACACGTCTCCTGGTAAAAGCGAGTTTCCAATAAGCCAATTAATAGATGTCCAATTGTGAAGGAGTTTTTCCAATACGTCGCATTCAATTCGTGAGCATACCTGTGTCAACAGATAAAGCAGTTTATCTGTAGTCTTTCCCTAGTCCCTGTTAATTAGATGAGAAAACTGCTGGAGGCGCAGCATTCCACCAAATGAAAGCTAAACAACTGTTTATAATAGATAGTGAATTTTAATTAATAAAGATGAAAAATGCTAAATTAGAAAGGAAAAGAGGAGAAAAAAAGCAATCAAAAAACTCTTTCATTAATCTGTGTTGACGATTTCCAAATGGGTGTAGAGTAGAAGCTGATCGTTTCTCTCCAATTTGTTAATTCTTATTCAATTAAACTGATTCCTACCCTGTAAACAATAACTTTAAAGGAAATTTTTTGAAATATTTTTCAATTAATTCATCAAAGAGTTGAATTAACATTTGAAGAAATTAGTTTTGTTTTTCTTTATGTTTTTTAATTATCACTCGAAAGTATATGACGTTTGGTAGTATAGTGATTCATCTGAGTAAAAATTTCTAAAAATTTTAATATTAAAATGTAAAGAATAGAATATAGAAAAAATTACAGGCCAAATAGTATTGAAAAATTGTGTCAACAACAGTAAAACTACCGAAGAATGGCAAGAGCATCAGAAGTATCAAAGTTACCAGAGTATCAAGAACACCAAGAGCATCGGAAGTATCAAAGTTAACAAAGAGCATCAAAATTACTAGAGTGTAAGAGCATGAAGTATATCAAAGATTATCGAGAGAATCAAAACTATCAAAGAACCTTAGTAGCATCAGTTTTTGATGTTGTTGATGTTCTTTTATATCTTTACTGTTATAAGAGTATCAAAAGTTCTGAAGGGTCCAAAAACTCCAACATCAGTAAGAAATTTTTTTAAAAAAACCACAATAAAAATAGCCAAAAAATTTTTGTCACTCTATTTTTTATTATTCTGTTACAGCACCAAAAATTTTCAGCCACTAAAATAAAAAGAAAAATAGTCACAAAAATTACAGAATATATTTGAAATTTTATTTCTTACAGAAAATATCACCAGAATCTTTAATACTAAAGCTAACTTAGAAATTTTTTTTGATGATATGAAATTTAAAAAACTTAAAATAAATGTCTTAATTTTATAAAAATACAGAATAAAAATATTTACAAGATGTGGAGGATATGGAAATATGTAAACATCATAGTTTAATTCATGACTTAAAAAAATAAAAAAATACATCTAAAGTTTAAATTATTCAAGAATTTTTTAGACGTAAAATATGGAAAAAAAATTAATATTTTTTTCGCTCTTCTAAAAATTTTAAGTGGAAAAACCCAAGAAAACTCCAGAAGACCGAGATGACTATTTGAATGAGAATATATCTTAATGATGTACAAATGATAAGTAGATAATTAAATTATGTTTTTAGATCGTACAAAATGAAATAGAAAATTATAAATTAATTTAGGAAGTTTTAAATTAAATTTCATTTGAATAAATTTTTAATTTTAACATCACCAAAATTAAATCGCTTTGGAGAAATTTTCATATCGATGTTGTTAGATTCGTGTGGATGATGTAGATATACTATTAACCATAAAAAATATAGTTAATGTCCATTTATTGTTAAAATATTAAAGATATAATCAATAATCTTTGAAAAAACAATATAATAAAAAAAAGATAATAATCTCCAATTTATTGGATGTATTAAACCTCTCAAATTCTTTTGTCTTCTATGTCTATGAGATAACGGAAATCTATAGAAAGAAATCATTTTTAAGATGCGAATGAAGAGGAAAAATAAGAATTTCTCGATAGTTTATATATAGAAAAATTCTTATAATTCTATAAATATCAGTACAACTTAACGCGGTCCTTACGTTATCTTGTACAGAGTTCTCTCCCAACCTCCTTCAACTGACAATAGACTATTAACGAGAAACTTAGTTCGCGATCCCTTAGTTGAGAAAAAACTTTTATCTCAAATTATTTCTATTCTAAATTAAATCTGTTAGGATTTACTTATTTGTACGAAATGCTTGACGATCGATGTATCTTTTTGCTTGATTATATTTTAATGATAAGTTTTAGTTATTTTTTAATTTGCTGAATTAGTAGAAAGATGAGGATGAACAGCTCTTCTCTGCCATCAAACGAAAGAATCCATTCAATTAGCTGATCAATTGAGTCATTTGAAGGAAAGGCGTTCGAACATCCATTGTGAAAATCGTGTACTCGTACTTTAGCTCTTGTAAGGTTCATCCTTCTTCTCTTTTAGAATAAAATATCTCATTCAGATACACAGAACATTATGCTATCGATTATCGATTCGAAATCCATTTTTTAATCATAAAAACTTAGATTAATTTTGATTCTTGACTTCAGAAAATTAAATTGAAATTCTTCTAAGTTTTTTTTTTCTTAAATAATTTTTTAAAAAATTAAATTATAATTAAACAGTAAATATATGTTATATAACTAATAAACAAGTCATTAAAGACTATAAATTTACTTAGTGATAGTTCATCATTTTAAAATAATGATTAGAAAATCAGTGACATCGATCGAGGACAACAAATTAATTAGTTTTGTAATGAATTTGGCATCAGATACCAAAACACATTCATTATTTTTCCTAATTTTATAATGTTTCGATTCAGTTTAATTTTAATGCATCTTGTTTATTTACTTTTTTTCCTTTCTCTTCTTTATTCTTGATGATCACATCGTTTGTCGTTAAATTAACTAAGCGTTGCATGTAGCAATTAACTAATTTTGTTTTGCACCAATTGTTGTTAGAGAATAATAAGATGTCGAGTGAACGTTTCCTTATCATTCTAAATCGACTATTTAAGTATTTAACGAAGAATTCCTTTACATAAAAAGGATTCGTCTTTACTAAGATAATGAGTAATAAATAAATTAAATGTTGTAAAATCGAATTTTAAGAGTTTAACAATCGAATAAAACGGAATTATAATATATTACGATTTTTAGACGTTTGAAAGCAATTAAGTAAGTTCCCGTCCTGCCTGATAGAACAGTTTGTATCGTGAAATTATTCTATACATTTATGTTTTAATCGATAAATTATCATTATTACAAAATCTATGGCATATAATTTACATCATTTCACAGGAGCTACGATGCAAACGTAAAGCACGTAGTTTCTATGCAATGGTGCAAATTGTCATATGTCATATCCTGTAGATCCTTGGACAATGGATCTGCAGGACACATTTGCGAAATTTAATAGAATATATGCAATTTACAATTTATCCCGTTGTTATAGGATCGACAGGATATCCTATTTGTAGTTTCAAAGGATCTACAGAGATTGTTATTATTAACACCATTGCTATAGAGTGTACAGGATATAAAGCGTGCATCACTGCACTGAATATGCGAGATTTGCTATTTACACCGTGTAGATCCTTGCAGATACTCCACAGGATTTACACAATGTACTATTTACATCATTGCATAAGCTGTAGAGAATTTATCTAATATGCATTATTCCGTAGAATCTATTAATTTAGGATATATTAATATATCTTAATTAACATGTAAAAATTAATTTATTAGAATATAGTAATTTATATCAGTAAACAGGATCTGTCAGATCTATTTTTAATAATATACTCTACAATTTATTATACATTTTCCTGCATAGAACTGTCTGTAACAAAATCCTTAATAAATTATAACATTTTACAAATTTTATATGCAATTATTTTAAGAGTTCTTTGTCTACTACAAGACAAGTTCACTACGAATTTCTTCCACTTTTTTTTTAACTTAACTAATTCAGAATTCGTGTAATAAGTGTTACATATCAGTTACTGCTACATATAATTGGATTATAGCAAGACTAATTGTTTATTCAATAATTCCCCTTTTCCATAATACATAACTTATTATGCGAGTGAATTGACACAGATAGAAGCCATTTGGAGATACAACTTTATAAAAGTATCAATTACATTTATTCACTTAATCATTCTCATAAACATAAAAAATAAACCTTTATTGCTAATTACAGAACATTTATATAGAAACTTATCATTTATTATTAATAATAATGTATTGGATTGTTCGCGTGAGGAATGTTTGTTCTTTGCTGATTATTTACTTAGGCTAAAAGCAAATTATTTTGGTTCATAGTCTACATGAAACAATAATTGCAATTTATACAAATACTGTACGAACTGAGAACAGCACTTCTTGCACTTAACAACAAACCTACAATTGCTACTCTTTCAATTATTACATTATGTGCATTAAAAAATATATAATTTTTGCACTAATTCATGAATTAAGAATTGCAATCCTTACAAATGCGAAGTTATGAACTAAATGTTTGAATTCTGTACCTAGTGGACAATAATTGATATTCTTGCGGTTATCATTCTACGTGTAATAAAAATTATAATTCATAAACTAATTGATGAACCAAAAATTGCAATATTTGAAAACCATAATTCACATGAATTAAAAATTATAATTCATACGAATATTTCTTCCGTGCGAACTAAGAACAGTAATTTTTGCACTTATTAGTGAACCAAGAATCGTTCTCCTTGCAGTTCTTAGTTCACATGACTGAAAGAACTGTAATTTTTGTACTTCTTATTCTATGTGAACTATCTAGAAAGGAAACTTTCGACTATATTCTTTAGTTGCCACTCGCAGTACACTCGAGGGCGAGGTTTGCATTCGACCATTATTAATGGAGGAAACTGGAGAGAACCGCGACTCTGGAGTTTTATCTAGAGTCATATCACTTACGATCATTGGGGAATACGTCGATTCCCATTGGTGAAGGGGCACTGACATAGCCAACTAGAGACTCACAAATATGTTAATATAGAATAGAGTTTGTATTTTTACTGTACTATTGTATTTTCTACTTGAAATATACAGCGTAACGTTCAAGAATATTTTATGAATTTATTCCTATTTTAAAATAGTATTTTACATTTAATATTTTACATATGACTCATAATTAAAATAATTTATTTTGAATTTTCAGTTATAATAACTGTATTATTTTCTTAATTTTCATGCAGTAAATCACTGAACTTAATGTAAAATGAACCTAAAGGCTATAATTCTTTACAATGGATGCAAAATTTCAAGTTTTAATATAATGAAAATATCTTTGTACATTTATTATCTATACTTATTTAAATTTTCAATTAAATTATTTAATCAAATTAAGCAGTTGCAAAATGTTTTAAAGATTCTTGACTTTAATTTCATTTTATAAAATGCCTTTATTAATATTTAGAAGTATTTATGATAAGAATAAATTATTATCTACATTAAACTCCCTCCCTTTGTTTCTTTAATGAGATTTATAAATATTTAAAGTAACATTCTTGAATTCAATTGATGTTTAAAATTTGTTTCATACATGAAATATGTTAATCAGAAAATTTAAAATAAAAATAAATAAAAGTTATCATTATAAAGTCATTAATGAGTTGCATATAAGCATATTATAGTTAGCAGAATATCATAATAATGTAAGATTATGGTATGCATACATCACACACTATGATAAAGAAATATATTACGGTAAACGTATACCATGGTAAATGCATTATGGTAAGTATTTGGTAAACAACTATCATATATTATAAGCATATATCACACTATAGTTAACTAATATCATATTACACACTCTAGTAAGTGTGCATTTTCGCAGGCAGGTGTCACACTACAGTAACCAAACATATTACGGTATGTAATATAACACCATGGTAAAGAAGTATTGCACTATAGTAAGCAGATATCAACACCATGATAAGCAATTATCATATTATAATAAGCATATAACTTAAGTAGAATGCTTAGCATAATGCTTATACGATGCGAAGTATTCATAATTTATATTCTAATGACCAATACAGTAGCCTAATATATAACGTGCACTGTGTTCGTATCACGCTAAGATTTCTACTTGCTGTAATACCTATATAGTAATCTATATAGTACCTATATGTAATCTATATAGAATTATAGATTTAAAAAATTCTAGAATATTGACAAATTATTACAAACAATAAATTAATTTTTAAATTTATTTTTACAGATTTCTTTACTTATAGATTATTGTTACCGTATATTAACAAGTAAATCAATAATTTATTTTTGATGCGCTCAAACGAATGCGAGTTTTCATTGTAAGGATTTGACATTTTGTTGCCAACGAACATGATTTATTTTCCATCTGTTCGCATAGATCAATGAATCTTAAAGAGCGTGTTTATGAATGTTTTCTATTTAGGAATTGAATAAGCTCGCATTTTGGATAACACCAAAAAATTTTCTTCCGTTTAATGATTCTTATCGTTACACTGAAAACATTTTTTGCAACTACTAAAGAGAGAACGTTTTGAAACTAGTAAACAAAGGAAACTTTTTGATGTTATTAAATAGAGAAGGAACAGAGAAACATCGGAAAAATTTCTTAGCAGAGAACAGAGAGAAAACATGAATATTCTTGAAGAACCGCTAAAACTGGACACAGGACAATTCCAGACGGAGCAGAGGAAACAGAGGAAAATTTTTGCAACCGGTAAGTAGAGTCAAACTTTTCTTTTTTTGAAATTACTAAAAAGAAAAAATTTTCGTCATCTACTGAAACAAAGAATTTTTGAAATCACTAAATTGAGAAAAAATAACCTAAAGAAATCTCTGAACAGAGAAGTTGCAAGATTTTTCAAGTTATTATTTATATAAATTATCGTTCTCAACGATAAGTTTTAAATACGAATGATAATTTTAGTGGTTTTGTGGCCGTAGAAATTTTTGTGATTATCTAAAATAAATCATTATACGTGCTAAATTAAAATAATTTTTTTTTATTTTTATAAACCTAAATTATTCTTTTTAAATTCCACATTTTTAAATCTCCAAAAAAAAACAATTACAAAAATTGAAGTTAGCATTCAAAACTAAAATTAAATCATTAAAAATCTTTCGACGATCAAATAATAAAAATAATTTGATGATAATTTTCTAGAAAATCAAGACAAGGTTAAACTGGTGTTTTTGAAATTAAAGATAAAGTGATTTTTTTGTAATTAAATTATTTAAAAAATAAATAATTTTGAGGAAATTTTCTTTTTAGAATAAACGCAAGGAAGAAGATAAATAAGTTCTAGAATTTTGACAGCATTGATAAACATCTAAATGATTACTCATTAACATCAATAAAATTATCTAATAAATCCCCTGCNAAACCTACATTTCGGCATCCACTGAACTTTTGCTTGCCCACCCCTGATATATGCTCTCCACCTCAAATTAGTAGTGGCTTGCCCCTGTATATCATACTTTTCCTGATAACAGAGTTATGTCGGCCACATATTTAACTCCGTTCTGGCAAAAAAATTTTTAATTGAAATCACGTGACTTCCGGTTTAGACCGGAAAATCGTATATAGTTAATCGGCCCTCCTGCTCCTAAGCTTTTCATATCTGGTCTCGATTTTCATCCATAGAACACCATTCTCGAGATTAAAGAACAGTGGGAATTTATAGTGTCTGCAGTTTTCTCAAATTGCAGCCAAAAATACAAATAAAAATTGTAGTAAAATCCTAATATAATAATAATTTTTACGTATTTTATAAAAGAATACAGAAGATTATCGAAATCGTTTGAAAAGATCTAAGCCAATTTCGTATTTTGACCATCACAAAATAGCCAAACCGAGTTTCCTTTCCTTTTTCGCATTCAGCAGAAAAAAGACCACTTCGCACTTCCACCACTTTCCATGCCAAACACGAAAATTGCCTTTTTTTCCTCCCTTTCTTCTTCTTCTTTCTCCCTTTTTTTCTTTTCCCAGTCGTCGAACGTTTTTGGCAATTGAGGTTAAAGTTTTCAACAAGTGGATCAATTACGAATAAACTTACAATTCCGGTTATGTTCCGAGACTATGAAAATAGTACGGATTTTACGAAAGGAATATAAATGACAGGACTATAGAAAACTGCAGCTAGCATTACGAGAAGAGCATAATCGGGTCTATAGAGTATGAATGGAAAGATCGTGAAGAGCGTGGATTAGTAAGATTACAAACAGTATTATCGGCAGAACGGCGTAGAATATGCTGTTACGAGTGTAAATGGAAGGATTATAAGCAGAAACATTGTGTAAAGACTAACCTGAAGAATAAAGAAGAGTACTAATAACAAGATTATGAAAGGAGTATGAAAATAATGCGATTAGAAGCGCTAAGAAGAGTACCGCAATCAAGATTATAGAAAGAATACGACTAATAAAATCATGTAGAAGCATGTCTAACAACATTATAGAATAATAAAATTAATTGGATTACGAAAATAATACGGCTAACATGATTACAAAAGTAGTATGAATAGTAGGATTATAAACGATTACAAATAGAAGTATTGTGGAAAGAGAGAGAGGGAATATCAGGAGCAAGGACTATAGAAATCGTACGATTGGCAGGATTATGAAAAGAGTATGATTGACAGGATTAGCAGAGAAGCATGATTGATAGGACTACGAAAGTATGCACGTTATAAATATGAAAAAGAATTATGGAATAGATATATGACATATAAAATTATGAAAAAAGAATGTGATTAATACGAACATTAAAAAGGTATAATTAATAAAGAACAAAAAGAAAATATGATTTATAGGAATATGAAGAAAAATCATGAGCCTTGTGTTGTTTAAAATTGAAATTATTTTATTTATACTTTTATTTAGTTTTATATTAATAAATTTCTCGTTTGCAGAAGTTAATATAATATTTTTATATATAGGCCTACTATAATATAATAAATATGAAAAGTTGATCCAAGTTTGGAGTGTAAATTCGACTTATTTAATCACAATATTTATCACCATCGAAGAGAAGATAATCGATTTAAATCTTCAAAGCTTCAAACTAAACATTAATTATTATATTAAATAGGGGAAATTTCTGTATCATCGATGAATATATTAAATTTTATATTCAATGACTTTCATCTTAACTGAATATTCTCTGAAAATATCTCCTCTTTGATTAAATTCCCCTTTATAGTAAATATCAAAATCGTGTTATTATGTTGACTATTTTTCCTTAATTTAATTTTTCTATTTTATAAAGTAAATATAAACAATAAGTCGAAGATATTGTTTTTTTTACATCTGCGTTTTTTGTAATTTCTTTTCTAAAAATATGTCTTGAAATTGTTTTTTAATAGATTGGTGGTTGTCCCCTTTTTTTTCTCCTGAGAGAGAGGAGGTTTCTTTTAGTAGTTTAGGGGGTTAGAAACTTACTAAAAAAGGTGTTAAGTAATTAAAAAATTACTAAAAATTATCTTCTCACTTTCATAAAAGAGAATTTTTTTCTTTTTCTTTTAAGGGAGGTGACTCTTCTTAGGGTTTTCTTTCTCACTTTTTCTCTGTTTAGTTGATTTCCTCTTTTATCTTGAGAGAAAAATAAGTGAAACGAGTAAAAATTATTGTGACATTGTCACAATGCCGGGCTGCAATTTCTAAATCATATTTTTAATTTATTTAATTTAAAATATATGCTAGACATGGGCAAATGCGGCTCTTTTTGAGTTACATGCGGCTCTTGCTGAAAGTGTTAATTTCTGCTTATTATTATTATTATTTTTACAATTTTATTTCCACAATTTTGTGAAAATATGTTTAATTAAAAAATTCAATATTTGTTTTATATTATATTTATATTATATCATAAAATCGCGGTAAAGAACTGCGATACAGAATAAAAAAGTACAGAACTGAGGCTCCCATGCATNCATTGTATTTTCTACTTTCTGAAAATGTTTAAAAACAATGCCAACATTTGGAAAAGTTTAACATGTATCAGCAGCTGCCTTACAGGAAAACTTTTTTCCGTTATCGAAAATGGAAATTTTATTTTAGTTTAAAGTTTACATATAATACGTATAGTCGCATAAAATATATTGAATCTTGCAACTTCTAGAAAATGGCGAAGATATGATAAACATATATTTCATATCCAAGGTGAAATATTCTAGAATAAATAAGGTCTCTACCTTTTCACTGATGTATAATATTATGAATTAAACCGTTCAAATAATATACATAAAAATTTTAAAACAATAAAGAAGTTATTTGAAAATGAAAGTTAACTTCACAACCTGTAGATCGCGATCTTCGAAAAACATTAAAACTAATAATCGAGTAAACGGAGGTTGAGAAACTTCTACATTTTATATTCATTAAGATATTTTACATATTTATTGACATGAAAATAAAATTTACTTAATAAAATAATAAAAATTGTTGATTTTGTTTGAACCTTAGTTATCGTTTAGTAACAGGAAATATGATTGTTGTTATGGAAAAACTAATTAATGGCTAAATAGAACAATCATTTGTTTTACTGTTTAATTGTTAATTAGTTTCAGGAAACGAAATTAATAAAACATTTGGAAAACTATCGATTATTATGTTGCGTAATTCGAATATTTACTGATGTCTTCATTCGAAAAATAAACATAAACCTTCAAAATATTATATAAAAATCGATTTTGATATTTCTAGAACAAAGGTGATTTACAAAAATACATTTAAAAAGTTTATTTAATTGCAAAATTATAATAAATTAATTATTTTTTCACTTAATTTTTCGATTAAAAAATAAATTTTCCCCATTTTTAGCGATAGAAAAGTAAATAAATAGTTTTAACATTTGATACGTTTGTTTGTCTGTTCGCAAAGCCTCTTGCAGCTGGATTAACTAAAACGTTAACATTTCGTGAATATAATTTCCTTGAAGAGTTCGATCTCAAATGGCACACCCTTCTGTGCCACTCCAACGCCCTATTTTAGTAGTTTGCCAAGAACAAACTACGTTGAAAGTGACGTAATCACAATACACACGAAAAACATTTTGAGCATCACCACGCGCAAATAAATAATCGTGACAATACAAGAAGCCATCCGAGTAAAGCTTCTCAACTTATAGATCTCTATCTACATGTAATAAAGTGAAAATTTACATAATTATAGGCAATATATTATTATAATTACATAAAAATTAAAGTATAGTTAATTAAAACATATTAGATGATTAATAAAATAATCATAAAACATAAGTTAACATGTGATAGGAGAGAAAATATCTGTCGCCTGTTAACTTATGCTTAAGAGTTCGTACCTATAGGAAAAGGAAGAAAAACATACGAAAAAAATTAAATATTTTTATGGAAGAGATCAACTGAAAAACAAAGGCTGAAGTTAGGAAGTAATGGGGTAAACTCGGTAAGGCCATACATTAAACATTGAATTGGTAACTACTGCAAATGATGATGATAATGATGAAAGCACAAGTTAAATTATTACGAAGATAAAGACGGTTAAAAGCAAGAAAAATCTGAAATTATTCTAAAGATCAAAGTGCAAAATATTAAAAAACAATAATAATAATAAAAGATTCAAAGTAAATATATGAATTCAAAACTATAGAAAATACTAGAGTAAAAGATAACACTTCGATCAACCAACATAAACTCTATACAGCGATATTTCATACAGTTATTACAAATATAAAGAAAAAGAATTTTACAAAAACAACATGTTACAAATTTCTTTGTAATTTATATCCAGCTGACATTCCATGATTCCTAAATGTTCAATAACTTTTTCTCCTCTTTTTTTTTGTTGGTAGTTTACAAACAGATATATCAAACTCGGCATTAAACCATAACATAAAAATTCTCCACAATAATTCACACTTTTTAAAGCTTTATATAAATTTATCTATGTTATATATAAATATATAATGTATCAAAAAATATTTTTTAGTATATATAGTATCTTTAAATATCATTTTAAAAATTATCGCTTTGTTATATGTTTATATATATATATATATGTTTTTTCCGATTAATATCTATTCCAGATGTTACTAGAGTAAATAGGTTTAGTGGTCTTTGTGAACGTTATCATTTTTTAAGGTGATTCTCGTAAAAGTACCATGGCTATAAATCTAGTTGATGATGTTTTGAAAGATTATGAAACAAGAAACGAACTAAATATGTTCTTGTACTTTTTCATGAAACAATAAAGTGTTTTGTTTTTAATATTGAGAAACTGGAGTAATGATGTTACTTTTTCTAAATTTGCTTTGGAATGATGGTGAAATATTACCCCAGCATCCTATTAATAGATATAGTATTAATAGGAAAATTGAGAGATGGAACAGCATTATTCAAACTTGTTTCTATATTTTTCTTGACAAAAACAGTTTTTTATTTTAATTAATTTTTTTTATATTCATGACCTGAAATGATGTTTCATTTTTTCCAAATTAATTTTAATGGGATGTCAAAGTTATGGTGCAATATCTCTAACATTCTATTAGGAGTATAGTATTAATAGGAAAGTTTGAGTGATGTTGAGGAGATGGGACAGCATCACTCCACCATCCTATAATAGTTTCCTTCTAGCAAGAATATAGTATTAACAGGAAAATATGAGTGACGCTGATGAGATGAAGCAGGATAACTTCATTTTTTTCTATTTTCCTTCACAAAAGAATAAATATTTTTAAATTTTGAATTAGATTTTTAATTCGAAATGATGAAGATGCTCCATCATTTCAAATTCACTTAGTAGGAGGTTAGAATGATGAAGCTACATCACTCCAATATCCTATTACAGTTTTCTCCTAGCAAGAATATAATATTAATAGGAAAATTTGACTAATGTTGGAGAGATGGAGCAGAATTACTCCAACTCATTTTTACGTTTTTCTTAATCAAACAATAAATCTTTTTTATTTATAATTATTTTTAATATTGAAAATCTGCAATGATGTTGCTGAGATAATGAAGCAACATCATTCAAATATTCTACTAAAAAATGAATTCAGAATTAATTTTTTAACGGGAATTCTTTTTTTGGTAATAATTTTTAATAATTTCTCAAATTACAATTATAGGCCTAAATTAAACATTTTTAAAAGGTTAGGAATCAACTTGGTAATATACTTTTTAATATCTAAATAAAAATAAAATAATTATTTCCTTCACTCGAAGAATAAAAAAAGATTAATTCTAGACAATTAAATCGTTCTTAGAATATTGCTTTTTTACATATAAAAATTAATTTAAATAATTAAAAAAAGGAAACAAATTACTAACAAGAGATAATCATTGCAAATCTCTAATTTATCTTTCTCTAGTGATCCTCAGTCTACAATAATCTGTTTATATCTAAGTGTAAGATGAAACTAAGCAAAAAATAATCATGATGTTTCTGACAATTAAATAAATTAGTTATTGCTGAAGTAATCTGAGAAAGGCAACATCTTGAGCAATCTAATCTCTGTTTTATAAGATAGACTTAATTTTTAATGAGCCACTTCATTGGGCATTTGACATAGAAAATAAAATTTCTCTTCATTAATATTTATATTTATATTTCCTCTTATTAAAAAGAGAAAACATGATCAAAATTCTAAATAATTAATTTCTAGTTTTTATTTTAAGAATACAATTACAGTTAACTGTAGAAAGATTTTAATGTATAATTTATACAATTTGTAAGTTTATTTTGGTTTAAGATTCGAAGAGAAAATCCAACTTTACAGTCAAAGAAGTTGCATTTTAATAAAGAAA